>NC_042493.1:63247396-63297228 GCF_005508785.2 Acyrthosiphon pisum
CCCCCGCGGACGCCACTGCTGGTAATCAGAGAATGTACGCATCTCGAAGACAATTTTTTTTAATTTTGTTGGCTCATGTTTTTTTTGGAGATTCATGTGGCGAAATAAACTTCTGTTTTTTTTAATTGAGTACGGCCTTTTTTTACTGTTAATTTATTATTTAATGGTTATTTTTTTGAGAATTTTGGTGTAGGTACCTATTTCAAAATGTGTAGGTACAAGTAGTTTCTAAGTTATTAATATATTTATTGTTTTTACAAAGGATAATAGTCATTAGTCCTTATAAATGGTTTTACATAAATATAAAATAGATATAGGTAATATTGGATCTAGTATTTATTATACTTCGACTGTTATGACAAATTGTAAATGACGATGGATTAATATTAATTACCAAACTGTTAAAATCAACATAACCTCATATCTCCTAAGCCCATTACTATGGACTCATTATATTTATTACACAGGACATTAACAGAGAAACTACTAGTTCGAATTTTTAACTAGTTACCACTATTAGGTACTTTCATCAACATTTTCAGACAAATTATTCGCTAAATAATTAACTGTAGAAAAGGGAGGGGCTCTCATTAAAAAAAAAAACAAAAGTTTGTATCTCCACAAGACACTTCATAAGTAGCACAAAAAATCTCAAGAATTTTAAAATATGGCCTTAAAAAATATCAAAAAGTTCTAAAATCTTATTTTGTATATTATCGAAAAACTAAAAGAGTATGAACATGCTTGATGAATCACTCAGTTTACATGTTACATATAGTGTACTGTGTTAATATCAATAACCTTTAAAATAAAATAATTAAAATGGTTATTACTTATTACCATAAAATGATTGTAGGTCTTAAGATGACGCTACACCCGCGTGTGTTGTCTCTGTCTTACACACGCGCGACATAGCAAATTGTCGTTCACTATTCTCAATAGTGAGCTGTTAGTTTTGATACTAAAATGAATCGACCTATTATAAAACTTTTAGGTAAGAACATTATCTGGGTCTTAGCGTGGGCGATTTTTCGATATTTTCATTTTCGAGAAAAATAAGGGTATGTGAAATATCAAAAATTTAAAATGCTCATATCTCGATGGAAATTAAAATATTAAAAAATCGCCCACGTAAAGACCCAAATAATGTTCTTACCTAAAAGTTTGATAATAGGTCATTTCACTCTAGTATCAAAACCAACGGCACACTATTGAGAATAGTGAACGACAATATTTTCTATGTCATGTTTGTGTAAGACGGAGACAACACATACGGGTGTGGCGTCCTCTTAAAAAGCCTAACTGCTGTTAGTCTGTATGCAATGAGCCTGAAAAACAGCAGGCTGTTTGGAAAAATACTCGGAGACGATGACCGATAAACGAAATTTCGTACCGGGCTAAGAGTGCACTCGATGGCGACGCGCGACGTACCGCGGCCGTAACTATATACAGTGGTACGATGATGTGTGTGCATCGCACAGCAAGGGTCCTCAAGGTTTATGATAAATTTTACTTACATAAAATATAATATCAGAATTAAAATAATTGAAAATTGTTTAGTTAAAATCTTAAATCTTCCGTATGACCTTTAACAATTATTTCTCGATGCGAGTGAAATGGAAATTACCGATACTATAATCTTTATCGCGTACTGCGATACCACGCACAGTGCAATAATTATTGTATTATAATAAAACGTATCACTTTACTTGTATCACAAGAAATTGTACTAACGATTTGAGCAGAAAAAAACTAATTTCACAAAACAACTTTGATACTGCAAGTACAATTATTATCCATTTATATTACGAGGGGGAACTTGGCACCTTGTCATTATAATTTATAAGTATTTATAACAAACCGTTTACTAAACAATTTGAAAATACGAGTATTTTTAAATTTGTTTATTGTACAATACCCAAATACTAAATAAAAGTATAATAATATATTACCTACTCGTATAAATCGTAGAGCGGTTAAGTTGGTATAATTATAGATTCTAAGCGGAGTGATGAATGTATTGGTTTTACAGTGATGTGTTGTTTTTGTGTCTGTCATCACCTTTTGAAGAAGTAAAAATGCTTCAATATTCATTTTTAGGTACGAGGGTGGTTTCTGGGCAAACTGATTTCAGTGGTACTTCAAGGGAAGGAGGGGAGAGACACAAATCAAAAAATACGGAAACCTGGAGTATTTACGCAAAACCAGTTTTCGACAAAATAAATTTTATATTTTTGTTGTTGGTAGCTAAATAAAAAATGAGTTACCGTAGAGACTTGAATATTTTGCCAACACTTAATTTATGTATTTCCTATCCATAATATAATTAAACAAATTCTGGCTCTTTTATTTTGAACTGATTACCTATAGACATTTTAAATTTTCATAATTTTTTTTTTAATACATATTATGACAACATAATATGTATGTTAGTAAGTAAACATACAACACATCCCATAAATTGTTTTTACAAACATTTAACAATATCAAAAATATTCCTATAAATCTTGTTAAAAATTTTGATAATTTGTATTGTTAAAAACATGAAAAATTACCTATAACAATATTAAGCTATTGAAGATGTGATGTATTAAATAAAAGACCAACTAATGTTTAAAAAGTTTATTTTATTTAACAACATATTGATATAATTAATTATACGATGTGAAAAGATGAAAATGTGAACACCACGTTCATTGACTGGATTGGTGATGATAAGTGTGTGATCACATCATCCCATTTTATCAAATAAAATATCTACCTATAAGCTTAAGACTGCATTACAGAAAATACATTGGCACAATTGTATTCTAAATACATTTGAAATTCCAATTTTAACGATATTTGATAATCAAACAAAAAATAACGAATTAATAAGACTTATTATATTGTAATTCAAAAAATATTAATTACTAATCTAAACAAGTGATTTTACTAATATAATTATTCATGAGAAAAAAACGTTGAATATTTCTCTATCATATTTTTTTGAAACCATACAAATCGAAAGAGTTTCACTTTGATTCTACCTTTCTTTATTTTTTATATTTGATGATTATTTAAAATTTGGCGAATTTTAGTTTCATTAGGTAATTACATATTATGCTAAAATTGCATGTGGCCAATAGTTTATAGTTACGCCACTATACCCGAACCAGATTGCTGCAGGGCATGTGGATTCTATGGCTTCGCGGGATAGGCACGATACAACTATTTGAAGTATGGTCCATAGATTTATTGGCACATAAATATAATTATATGACTATATAAGTAGTAACTTCAAATATTATCACCGATGTTTTACATAATTTCCGTGGTCGAAGCTTATTCGTCCGTTTTGCCATTTTCTTCGTTTTTCCCGTCTTTTTTCTCCAATCACGTTCATTGTAGTTTTCTTTTTTAAGAATACGAGTGTTCAATCCCCTTTCTGCACACGCAAAAAGAAGAATAAATTATTTTTAAAAAAAAGACAATAAAATAACTACTTTGGTCCATCAACCAAAAATATGTCAAAATATAGGATAGCCTCTTCAGGAGGGTCATCTTGTGTATAATAATGTTGGGTAAATATATTATTGTATACCCGTGTATTAGTTTTGTTTTATTTCCTATAAGTACGTATTTTAGAATGTCACTGGTTATGAGTAAACTCATGTTTTCCTATACCCAAAACCCATAAACTGCGTATCTCTTTCCTTTAGATATTTAAAATGTCTATAGTAGACCGAACTCCAGACCCCAGTCTACGGATCAATTAATTTACAAATTACATCATTTTTCACGAATTCAACACTCCTGTATCATAGCTATTTTACGTACCTACATGGCTACATGCAACTTTATTTATCTCTTTGGTTTTGTAACAGAAACTGAGGGAACCAATGAATGTTTTAGTTCTTTATATTATTGAGGTATTTTAACTATTTATTTTGTAACAATATCATTAAAACATTATACTTGCTAAAGTGTCATTACATATTATATTAAACTACATACAATAATTTTTAACGGTTTTAAACTCATAAGAAACCACTGTTACATATCATATAATATATATATTATTATGTTATTTTGATAAGAGATTGTAAAATAATGAGAGCAAATCTAAAGATTTTAAACCTTAGATGTGTATTAAAAAAAAATATCCTAGAAAACCGCAAACCACACTGAATGAAAAAATAAACAAAATAAAATTATATCATAACAGGAAATGTTAACTACAAAATCTAAAATACACTAGGTATATATATATAGATATTATAACGAAGAGAAATAGTGAATTTATATAAACTGTGCATATTATATGTTACTCATGTTTAAATATAAATATTTTAAAAAAAAATTGCATATATAAGTATACATAAACATACCATGACTAGATATAATTATATGGATATATTATTATAATATGTTACATAAAACGATTTTGTAATTATAATTATCTGAATTAAAATTAGTTTGTCACTATTGACGATACACGAAAATCGTGTAATTTATTTTCGGTTGACCGTGTATCTAATTAATTGAAAAGTTATTTTGTATAAAAAAAAAGTTGTATACCTATAAATAATAATTGTTTATATAATATATAGTTAAAACAATGTTATGAAATTTCGAAAAAATAATATTATTGTTTAAAATATGTAGCCAACATATTATATTGTTGATTTTATGTTTAACTTAACAACTCTTAAACCTTCTTCACGAAAATCTTTTGAAAAGGCTAAGGCACTATGGTAATTGTTGAAACAGAGATACCATAATATAAAAACGTACTGAGTTTTACTTACTATCCTGTCACTTATTGGAAATCCCTGTCGCAGACTCAAAAGAAAATGGTGTAGAGATCGTTTAACTTAATCCTATGATAACGAAAATTCTACGTTACGTGCTATTAATGGGTGGTTCCAAGACTAAATAAACAGGCATGTCAGCAAACCAGTGCATGTTTAGCAAGTTGCTTATAAAAAGGAATTTGTTCCGTTCCTCGTCCTTTTTTAAAAAAAAGGAAATCATTCCGTTCCTTGTTCCTTAAAAAAAGAATTCATTCCTTTGTTGTTCCTTTGGAAAATGAACGGGTTCTTTTTTAGTTCCAAATAAAATAAAAATTCTTATTTAATCATTAAGGTTTTTTTTCATACGCATATCTCTTTATTTTTTAATTATATTTTGAGATTTTCTTCAAAATTAAATTGTTGGCCGACGTATGTTGACTGTCCTATCATTTATTGTTATAAATAATTACATTTATTTAGGTACTTATTTCTATATAAATTATAACTTATGAGAAATATTAATAAATTTACTAATAATTAATGAGTAATGAGTAACAATTACGCCGATACTCGATACCGATCACTAATTGGCAATGCACACATTATACACATTAAAAATAATATATCTTAATTTCAATTATTTACATATCTGTGTAAATTATTGGAACTAGAAAGGAACGAACAATTTTGTTATTTTTCCTTGAAAAAAATAACTTGTTATTACAAGTTATTTTTTTTATAAATAGGGATTCGTTCCAGGAATCCGTTCTTTTTGAAACTTGTATCTTCCAAACACTGCAGCAAACTCACGTATTTTTCCTATTATTGTGCATATGTGCTGTATAGATATATAAAACTGCTATATTTATATATCTATGTCATATGTGTGCCTCAGACTAGTGATATACGATAATTTACATCCCAAATACTCATTTGGGGCGTTGATGTATAGAACTCGTGATTAACTCGTTTATCCATGTCTGGGAGCAGTATGTTATATGCACTTTATGAGCAGAACGAAAAAAAACAGTGGCGTAGCCAGATTTATCAAATGGGGGGGGGGGGGGTGTTTTAAGTATAAATTAAAACAAAGTTTTTACAGTTTTCGTATACAAATAAATTTATGGTTCAGGACTTGACTTGTTGCACTAAAAATTATCGAAATATGCAGTCGAAATTCTCAAAATATGCTTAAATATATGTATTATGTAGCAACATGTTTATATTATTTTTTTGAAAAATCATAAAACATGTTGCAATTTTGGTAATAAAAAACTAAAAAATAAGTAGGTATATAAACCTGATAAATAAATAAATAACAACTTTATTTTTAAAAATACCGGCATACAATAGGTACTAGGTTAATAAATAAGTAATAACGAATAACGTGATATGTGAACACTTTGATAAACGAACACGTAGCTATATGTACTGATGTTCATTTCTTTGTACAATCTACAATTTAGATGTAAATTATAGTTTAAACACAGTTTTGTCACAAAGAGACTTATGAAATCTTACATATGCGAACATAGGGCCAACTGTAGCCAAGCTCCACCAACAATTTTAACAGCCCTCCACCCCTCACAAACATTAACTTAATTTTTTTAAGCTTATTCAATTTTATAATAGTATGGTATTAAAAAGGCTTAGGCCTCCCCAAATTTCAAAATTATCGCTTATTGTACCTAACCAAACATAATTTTTTTAAGATATTTTTCAATGTTATCCAAATATAATTTTTCCCGACAATTGTATGTACATTTAAGTTAAAAAATACACAAATATGCAAATTCAAACTTGACTTGCATTTAACTTGCAAGCAGTCCCGAACCCTATAAACAGTATATTTATTAGGAGGGAAAATGTCAATGGTGGGGGGTTAAACACCAACCCCCCCATCCCCTGACTACGTCACTGAAAGCTACCCCAATAATGTTATTTTTATTCTTTTTTTAAATATACGTATTGTGCTTAATTGTATGGATTGTATATTTCTTGTAAAAAAAAAAACTGAACAACCCTTACAAATATATTATATTATATTATTATTTTTATATTCAATCATCAATAGGTTCTGTTGTATATCGTACATCGATACAGTCATTATAATAATTTGATAATAATATACGTGGTGGGGACTGTCCACCGCGTACGACACCGATCGGCATACACAAGCCAGTCGACGTTACGAGTTTACAATAAACGAATATACGTCTAGAACACCATACAAATTTGTGTTGTTTATTCCATAGTGTTGTATATGTAGAATACAACAGGTTCATTAAAAAACAACCAAGACAAGTGTCCGCCGTGTCATATATAAATATAATATAATGCTATCAACAACAACAACATCAACAACAACAATAATAATAATAAGCTGGTATAATCGAGTGAATAATATGTTTTGTTAACAGTCAATAGACGTATTATTTGATCATGAAATACACATCACACATCAATGGCGGTACCTACCTATCTTTACAATGTACCTATCTTTACACTACCTATACAATATTACTAAACACTTTAAGCGTGAAATACCTATCTATTAAAAAAGTGTGTTATACCTAATAGGCATGCTTCACTACTTTCTAAGTCGGTACACGAAACTCTCCACTCATCTGAAGGTCAAACTTTAGAATGTTACAAAATATTTGTAATAATATTATTATGATTATTCCGATACACGAGTCGCGTGTGTACATCCTGGAGCATTTCTTAATTCAGGGGAAAGTTATAATAGATATGTAATAACCAGAATACCGGATTATTATCCTTTCCAGGTTACCACTGAGTTTAGATATTTTTTTGATCAATAGCAATACGATGATATAATTTTCTTCTATATTATATATATCAAGTTACGTTTTCATTGTAGATACATTTTAAAAGATCGACGCGAAATTATAGGTTTAAATCCGTCTAGACAACCTGTATAGGTATAATAGAACGTGTCGTTTACAGTATTCAATTCGGATAAACGAATTATAATTGTTTAATATGTGCCAAAAATATGATGAAATAAAATTCATAATGAAAAACGAGTTAGGAAATGTTTCACTTTTTAAAAATTTAATAACACGTTACAATGTGATTATATGGAATAAAAAAATTCCAATATCATTAGTAATGATTCATTACATTCAATGACATAGGCACTAGGCAGTACCTATGGTCATTTTTTTACAATACAGAAACAACGGTTCTGCATGGAAAAATACCTACGCAAATTAATTATTACTCTAGTTCAAATAACAATTTAATTATATTATAATACCGACTTTCGTATATCAAATACACATTCGAACAAATAGGAAGGTACCTATATTCAAATAATTAACATGTATCGTATCGAACATTTAAACGCAATAAAATAGAAAAATATATTTAGTCACTTAACCGATAAGATCATCTAGTTGGGCGGTGACATGCCACAACAACGAGCCGTAAAATAATTTACCTAACTTTCAAAAAGACATTTCTTATTAAATGGGTAAAAAAAATAACGTACATTTAATACTGTTAACCATAAAAACCCTATGATAAAAAATAAAGGCACCGGAAATACTTCACAAATTGAAATAATTAATATAAGAACCATGTCAAATCTTATGATTCGTTACATGAGCATAATATCATATTGTATAGATAATATACTGTAAATTAAAGTATTCATTTTTTTTTTATGAAACACGTGCTGATAGTTTCTTCTTCTTCTTCTTCTTCTTCTTCTAGTTATTATTATCATTATAATTTATATATATATAAAAAAAATAATAATCAAAAATAAATCAGGATTTATAGAAAATAGAAAAAACATCTGGAACATTTTGACCTCAATGCAAAGTTCTAAATATTTATTGCGGCACTTCAAATTTTAAAATATATTAACATATAAACGTATAAAAATAAAGTAAAAATGTTCTAAAGGCTTTTAGTTTTAAATGTTACATTTTCAGTTTTGGCATATTTACGTTACCCCGAATCTAATCTATTAATTGTAAGTAAACTTATTCCATGTATTTTAAATTACCTTAATAATATTATAGTGTTTATCTTTGTTAATGAAACATATCATTTTTTTTAAGGTAATCATATTTAACAATAAAAATAATATATTGTTAATACTTTCTGCGATCAAAATTAAACTTTAAATTGTGGTTATTTCAAAAAAAAAAAATTAAGAATGATTAATGTTAAAAAATATGAAAATAAAGTCACGAACCGTCCCTACTATGTTATGATGCTAGCTATCCATGAACCTTAATAAATTACGTTGCTATTTTAAGATTTATGAAAATTTAAGGCTTGTACCAACACAACGTTAGAAATGATGATTCTTATAAGCTATATATTTTTTCTAATTTAATTCTAAACAATTCATGTATAGAATGAACTATGCTTATTCACTTACTGTACCTATTTTAATTACAATAACTAATAATTAATTGTACACTTTATTTTTACTAAGGATTTTCAAAAAATATTTAAAGTTATTACACGATAATAAAGCATAACAAAGCTAGGTATTAATGTTATTCAGATTTATATATATATCGTATATACTACCTAATACCTTTGTAGTGTATCTACATATTAATTATTATTATTATTGTTATTATTAATTATATAGAAATATAGAATATCCGTTTGTACCTAATAGTAATTTGCTTTAAAAATTGTTATTGTCGGTACTTACTTTATTTATTTTTTATTAAAAATCAGCAGTTTTGAAAGTGTGCAGGATCTACATATTTTGTAAATATACTATAGGTACATTTGGCATGTACTTTATTTTAAATAATTATTTGTTTGTTATAATCAATTATTGCCTATCGTATAACCGGTATGTTATTTAATAAGAATAATAAAAATAATACACTACGCAAATGTTTTTAAGCTGTATTAATCAAACACGTGCAACAACACTCATATAATAATTATTACAAATACGATGTTGATTTATTGTAAAGAATTACCTACTGTATTAAAAAGTTAAGATTAATTATCTATGATTTTGACCCATATTTACAGTAGGCTTCTTATTTAAACGATGTAATTATTAATTGTACGCCAAATAAATAATATGACCAATACACTTGTGGCTTTGTGTATATAAATATACAAAACTTTCATTTTATGTTTACATACAGACCGAAGTTATTTACCTTGCATAATCGTGACGAACATAAATTCAATCTGACAAATCAATTATTACATATCTGTGTGTTTAAAAGCTGTGCAGTGCAAGTGTGTAACACAATTTTACAGTACCTAACGTATACAGACAAGTGATAATATATAATCAACGTTTTTTTTATTACATAATATATTAAATTTGACCAATGCAATCTAAATTTATCAATTGTATTAAATAAATAGAACTTTGTTTTTTCTTTTTATTATTATTGTTAAAATTATATTTTATACCTTTAGTAAATTGCCCATTTGATAATATTCTTTTTTTCATTCGACGCCAAAATGGCTTTATGCCAAAATTTCCAATGTCGAAATGGCCTCGCCCAAATGACCCTTACTAATGAAATTGGATTAAAAATGACTAAAACTGTCTGATCAGAGTAAATTTCTTATAAATTTGAACATTAAGTACTCAACGTACATTTATTAAATATAAAAAAATCGTAATACTTACAATAAATATAATTTTTTTTTTTTTAAATGTAATACAACGGTGAGAATGTTTGATACGTTATTTATAATTTCTGTTCATTTATTATTATTTTAATTATATTTTAAGGAGATTATGAAATAAACAAAGTAAATCTCTTCATTTTATTAATACATTTTGATACTTCGTCATTTATAAAACTTGATAAGACTAAATTTACGATATGATACTACTGACAACCATTAATAATATTGTTTATACATTTTCCCGTAAATGAATCAACTAAAATTAAAAACCTAAAAATATTTAAGCTCACAAATTTTAAGGCAAAATTAAGATCAATTAACAAAAAGGCGGGGTACTCTCTTTGTGGCAAAGCAAATTTCGAGGGTACTTACCTCATCACTGTAAAGGATGTGCTAAATTTGAATTTAATGATAAATCATTGTAAGCGATTCCATTCTAAGCGGTGACGGTGTATCACCATAATTTAAATTTCTATTTATAATACAGTAAGTTGAACTTGAACTTATTTTTGACAAAACCATCGCATATATTCTATTATGAATTATAATTATTATATTATTAAATTATACAGTATTGCAATTGTTCATGAGACAAAAATCTTAAATTAGTTTAAATATTTAAAAATGTCATTGTGCATATAAAATAATAAAATATACATAATGGTTAAAAGTTTCATATCTAAACTAGTCTCAATTTACTAAAAATGTTTGAAGAAACATGAAAGTACAAAAAAAATGTGCAAATGTGTTTTTGATATTTTTAGACCTCTATAGTTAAAATAATAACCTTGTATTAAATGTTCAATGCATTATTAAAATGTAAAATTATAGGATATTTTTAACTACAAAATAATGTGCATATTTTCGTGATTTTGATGAATATTTTCAAATTTTAACTTCAATAGCTTAAACAAATTTTGAACATGTATTTTATATATTTTTGAACCGATAGTGCAAAAAAAACGAATGAGGTACTTTATTTTGAATTTTCAAATGTTTTTTCTACGAAACAAATATTTTATCAACATAATATAATATATAGAATAAAAACTAAAATAAGTGGACGATTTAAAATATGTACAATGTACATATTATAGTCATACAGATTATAGATAGCTCAAAAGAAGTAAAATATTTTTGTACTTAAGTGAAAAAGGTAAAATAAATATTTGATGAAATTTATAAGTCTCTACGGTTATTCCTTTTTGAATTACGATGAAAATAAAACAACATCGTTTTGGTCGAAAACTAGTGTTGCGCAGACGGTATCACCGATTTCGGTCACAAAAATAATATAACCTACCAAATTTTTCACGATTTACGACCGACTAGCGTTTATGATAAATCGCTATACTAAAAACATTATATTTAAGTGGAAATCTTCAGCTCAAACATCTCCACTTAAATTATTATGATATTATAAGATTAAAAACATATTAAAAAACACCCACACATCGATTTACTATATCAAACATTCGTACATCATAGACGTAACATTTAGCATATATTTACTGTTAGAGGATTACCATTGCTGGCTTTGGATCAATAAAAGAGTAAAAAACTTACCAATTATTGTCAAATGTTTAGATACTGAATACTGATAAGTGATAACGGGCGATAACAATGTGTTTCTTTGCAGTATAAAGCTTTCTTAAATATTTGAATTTTAAAATGAGATACTTATTATCTATATCTCGATTTATTTCAAACATATTTTATTTACTTAATAATATTTATTATTCAAACGGAAAATAATTATAGGTACTTTTACAATAAATATTTAAGCTAATTTATACTTAATACTGCTTGATCGAATGTCACCGATTGACAGTACCTACCTACTTCGTCACTTGAGATGAACATATACTAGAAATATAATTTGGAGAACCTCTGGTTATTTAATGCCACCGTTTTCCGTATATCCTGTTATCATATACCAGTGAATATACTGGGTGCGCCTTAAAGTCTTGTAAGGGTTTTAACTTTTAGTAATATGTTCGTACCTCTGTGGATATTCCATAATGGACTTAGGCTTAAATAAATCCCTAATATTGATATTTTAAATTTGAATAGGAACTTAAATGATTTTTAAATTTAAAACATATAAAAGTACTCTTTGCTATATCACAGATCATATTCCATCTTTAATTTTTTTTTATCAAGTAGGTCAATAAACTTTAGTATTAGATATTGACCCGAAGCCAACAGTATAATGATTAAACGATAAGTATGTTTGTTATATCGTGCGTATGATAGATCAAAATACTTAAATTTAGTAGCTATCGTATTTATTTTCGTTTTCCGGTTTTCAATTTTTTTTTCATATTACAAAGTATTACATACATTTTATTACCCACTCGACAGTCTAACATCAATTCAATTTTCTATGAATTGGAGATATCGTTTATTTTAGAATATTTACATATTATATTATCCAGTGCAACAACAAGTTATATTATAGGAAATTAAGCAATAAATAGGCGTTTGTAATAAATAGAGTTATTATACAGATAGTAGATAAGTGCCTCCGTATTTTCAATATTCCAATACCATAAAAATCAAAATTATATAAATATTGTTAAATACCACTAATAGTTAAATAACCCATGGATTGAAAGCTTCGCGTTTCTTGGCACATCATGAGTGTAGACAGTAGACACTGTATTATAACGTATAATGATGAAGCTAATATCAGCCACGAGGCTATTCATTTCTTTTTTTCTATGGACTATTATTAAATGATTTGTGTTTATTTATAAAAAAAACTTTTGTAAATAGTATTTTTACAGTCGTCATTGTAGTCAAAATACTAAATGACGGCACTGAGACATACAATAATATACATACAGATTTAAAGAGGATATAAATGGTATAATATAGGTAAGTATAAATATTTGATTTTTAATAATTGTTCTTTTTTATTTGTTTCGTATTATCTCATTTATTTTTAACTTATTTAAGTTGTTTTGATTATTTTTAAATAATATATATTTACATTTTTTTTCTTATACCTAACTTGATAGAACACAACGTATATTCAAAATATTAATGTATACCTTTTAATGACTTTTCGTATACTTTTATATTATATAGTATATACCATAGCAATAATATTTTGATCTTAAATAAAATATCATATATTCTTCAAATTACGTAGGTATGTTGTATTACATAACCACACGATGAGTAATATTATTCAATTATTCCATAGATATAGGTATAAAATATAAATTAAATTAATCTTAGATAATATTTTGCCCGACCAAAAAGTACTTTATTTTGGTCGGGCAAAAAGTACGTTGTACAATTTTAATTATATGCTTTAAGTTTTATTTCATATATTTTTAAACTGAATATATAATACCAATATAATAAATATATTCAAAATAATATAAAAGACATTTATAGGTTAGTGTTTGCAAGTTATGTGTAACAATGGAAAACAACCATTGAGACAGTTAAAGAAACCAAAAAATAGATATTTTTTTTCAGTTTTAGTTGAAATTATTTTATTCAAGCGATAAAAAACAATTTATTTTACCTGTATTTGGGGAAGTGGGGCATATCAATGAAATGAAACTGAATTTCAGAATAAGAATAAAATGTGTGATTATCGAGCGTGAAATATCTGCTCTTATACAGTATTTCGAAAAACTTTCCCACAAAAATTAATATTCACTTAAATAGTCATAAAATTTACAAAAATATAATTTTCTAATCATAACTTAGGTACCATGATGTGATACAGTAAAACATAGGTATATATGGCGACTAAGACCGTTTGATACTCATCTGCAGATCGAGTTGAAGGATCTTTTCACTTCTTGGCTTTGTTCCATCTGTTTAGTGTCTCCTTTTCATAGTAGTTACTTTCTTCCTCTGATTACTCTAACGATTATCTTTTCTTTTGTTTAGCAGCATACGATTATACAATATGAGCGTTATCATGCATGATATCGTAAACTGGAATGAAAACATTATATAATTAGACTTTGTGTACAAATGATTACCCACTACACCGTATATATTATATATTATTGTTATAATTTATTTTTAATAGCCTACAGGCGAGGAAAAGAAAAATTAATTGAAATAAAATTAAATGTACCTAATTTATAATATGTTTAATTATAATATTGAGAGATAGAAATCCTGACTAAAAAATCCAAGGCCCAAGCCCTAAATATAAATTATAATAATATAATATTATGTGTGATATAATAAAATTGTAGGATTTCCGTGATAACTGGTGGTAGGGAGAAAATTAAAAGCTAAAACAGTCACAGTAGCGAAGATATAAAAATTTCTAGTAAAACGTTTTTTATAAAGTCTTTAAATAACATTAGAAATATATTATTATAACCAGTGGTGCATTTAATGGTAGAGCAAGAGATCCCCGCCCCGTCATTTACCATGTTTAATTAATAGTTTATTTATGTTTTTTTCACGAGCAATAAAATAAATTACAAATATTATTAATATTATATTTCAATTTTATAAAGTTGATGAAACTGATTTAAATTGTTTATAGTTTTCCTCCTCCAAATTTGCTATTTAATATTAAAAAATGTAATTCAATGACAATTATTAACTACTGAAAAAAGAACAATAATCATATTTATTAAATACATATAAATGTACCCATTTATTTATTAAATTTAATAAAAGTAAATGTAAATGACTGCAGCTGATTAAAAAAAAATAATAATAAATACCTACTCATCTAGTAAATATGATAACGTGGGATATTATACATTTTTTTACATTTTTCAAATATATTAATCATATAAATCTATTACAATTTATGATTGTTATATTAAATACTCAAATGATTGAAGGAATTAAATATTGAAATAATGTGATTAAAATAACGGTGATTATTACATTTTACACTCTTAAAATATAATAATTTATAGGTACTATTTTAAGTTGCAGTATTAAAGTAGGTATATATATATATTTCTTTTGAAGTTTAATGTCAAAACGTTCAAGTTCAGTTTTGTTAGAAAAAAAAAAAAAATCATAACCTCGACGAAAATAACAACTGCAGCCTATTTCGATATATTTTTGAATTTATGTTTGCCTACCACAACAATATAAAACGCACTTCACATGCCTATAATAAATAGTCAATAATAAATCAGTCAACACAGTTTAAAAAACAGTTTTAAAATTTTTTAATAATACGCATGTTGCGGGCGTGTTGATGTTTTACACGCATAATCTAGTCGGTTGGTGTCACTTGCACACTATGCGTATACATAATAATGATGATGATACCACGACTGCCTTCGAGTATTTAATCTCTCGAGTTGTGGTATGGAATCATTAAAATAAAAAAAAGACACACAACCGTGTATTATGACGTGTTCGTACAAGTATACGCTATTATTTAATTGGAACGTATTTATTAGTCGGACCATTGTTGTTAGACATATTATTATGGACGCAGCCGCCGCAATCTTCTCTCGCACACATCATCGCACTGACACGTAATTTATAAATTATTATATTGCAATGAGCTGCCCTCGAGTATAACGACGACGACAACGATGATGATGATGATATCCTAAGGCTAAATAATTTCGATTTGACGCCCGAATCAATATATGACGTGTTGACAGTGTCGTCTGCCACGGGCGCATCGTGTTAATAAAAAAAAAAAAATCGTAGGTACGTCTTACGATAATGTATTATAATTATTATTACACTATACGTACCCACAACCCACCTATCTATATATGCGCTGTAATAATATTATCGTAATATTATATTATTGTCGGACATTACTCGGGCGCAATGTGTATTGAAATTCGACATTTCGACGTGACACAATGCCCAATATTATTATGATTTCGCGAACGACGTGTTTTAATGTCATAATAACAATGATTATGTAGAAAAACGTATTGTATCAAAAACTTGGAAAATAGTCCTATGATACCAATTTTCTCGATTGAAAATCGACTGGCGTCTATCGATTTCGGGCCTTATAAATTCGTCCGGCATAAACGAAATAAACGTTTAGTAGTAAGTACCCAAGTGTTAGTAGTAGTATTAGTAGTATTGGTAGTAGTAGTAGTAGTAGTAACTAGTAGTAGTAATAGTATTAGTAGTAGTGTGGAAGAGGGAAAAAAGGATAAAAGAAGAAGACAGATGGTGGTACGCAAAATAGTGGCCAGTGTATCTATAAATATAATGGTATGCGTCGAGATGACGGTTCGGCTGGCGGATTGTTAGTAGTCAAGTGTGTGCACGTTTTAACGTCGTCGCGTAATGTGCCTAGCGTGCGCGTGATTGTGACGTCAACGTGTTCCAGCATCGTTTTCTGTACGTCGTCGTAATAATTATTATAACACATTACTTATTATTTTAACTATTACCTACCATTGTCGTTACAATCGTTATTGTTGTTCTTGTGTGTGTGTGTTTGTCTGTGTGTATTCGTCCGAGTCCGCGCGGTGTATACGGAAAACAGTAAAACCGGTGAGAATAACAATTTTGAAAAACATTTTCTAACGCAATATTATTAATTATATTTTTGTTAAATAACGATTTGAAAACGTTTTAGAGCTTCGTGAGTTAAAGCCGTTTGAGGCGTGCCGTCGTTTTATGAGTGTGCATTTCAATATTATATTATGCATTCGTTGTGTGTGTGTGTAACGACCAAAATGCAATGCTTTACGCGACGTCGCACAAACGTTGACGTTTGTTATTCGAATATTATATTATATTTTATTGTATTTGCTTTTTTTTCTTCAAACTTTATCACGAAATTTTGCAAATTTCAAACATTCGAATTATATAATATTATGTTGATAACAGAATATTTTGTATTGCTTTCAATCGCCAATCAGTCATTAACGATGTGACAGATTCTGTACGACAACGATGATACCCGGATGTTGTTTTCGTATTTACGTGAGAATAATCAATACGGTTTTATGTTCGGCCATAGTAATATTAGATGATGATAGCCAGGTACGTCACAGCCTTTTTAGTCGTTTAATTGTAGCCTGCTCTATTATTTTACACAATGACACAACAACGGACTGTTCTAAAAATATAATCAATTTCAAACATTAGACTTGAAGACCTCGAAATGAGTTCATACCATAATATTCGTATTATAATGTGACAATAATGTGTACTATGATCTAAACGTTTAATAAAAAAAAGCATTTTTGGTATATAGCAGCTTTGCCTATAATCAGCTAGTGTAAGTACAAACCTGGAACCCGAATATCGTTTTCGTAAACTTTCGATTATTTAAAACTAATTTAATTTGATTGGATTATTTGTTTTATATTATTTATATAAAATATGCAAGTCGAATAATTAAGAAAGAATAGACAAAATATATGTAAACACCTGTGTACAATGAACCACTGTATACGAATATCTCTAAACAGGAACTTTACTGGTCCCTACCTATTTCTAAATAAATATTAAACGCATATAATGTATTATGTGTACTAGCACTCATAAAAAATACCGAGAAGAGAACACGCGTGCAGTACGTGTAGTAATATAGTACAACTCCCTTATTCTATTTATTAAGCTTAATTAACCGTTTATGTGTATATGAGTATATCACTTGACAGTTTTGCTTTTCTAAGACATGTTTCAAACTAATTCAGGTCGTTGCTCCCTGTTTTGATTATAATTGGCCTTGAGACAAAGTTTCTACTAACTATTTTAAATTTTTAAATGAGAGCTCCTTTGCTCAGGATTCTTTATTAAATTATGTCGTTTACATTGTACAATGTAAGTGATCTTCAATTAATTTTTATAATATTAAGAATGGGGGGGGGGGGGGGGGCTTCGAATCCATAATAAAATGTTTGTATAACTAACTTCTTTTAATAGGTATAATAACATGATTTCATATAATGCGTTTTAGGATTATCCATTTTTCATTGTGATACTTTTACAATAAAAGATTCTCCATAATATAGGATTTCAACAATTTAAAAATTCTACAGGTATTAAACTATGAAATTTAAATTTCATATTATTTTGTATAAATTCCTAGGCACATATTTATTTATATTTTATACACATTTTTATTTAATTACTATTTCTGGTAATAAATTATTGCAATATTATAACAAATTATTAATTAAACAGTGATAAAATACTAATATTTATAAATGTAACGATGGACGATTAACGTGACAGTGAATTAGGTACATAAGTACTTAAAGAAAATATCATTATTTTGTACTATTAAACCATAATAAACTGCAATAAAAGTCAAATATTTGTACAACAAATTGAATTGAAAAGATTTATAGGTTCAATAGCTAACTAATGTTTATATTATGAAAATCAGAAAATATGTGTTATTATTTTATTTTGCACTATACAAAACACAATATTCAGTGAATTTTTGACCACAAATATATATACATATAATCATAATAATATGTGGAATTGTACTAATCGTGCACAAAAATGATTATAGTATAAGTATCATCAATTCAATTAAGAGGAAACATAACATAACATATTATACATGCACCTATTATCGACATTTTTTTTTGCATATTTCAAACCGTAGACAGTATTATTATGACACTCTTCTTTACTTTTAAAAATAATATAACCTGTGCATTTTATATAATGGTAGGTATACCAATTATGTAAAAACTATAAAGTAAAGCTAATAAACCCAGTTGGAAATCACAAAATGAAATATGCAAATTTGCAAATACAATACAATCAGCAAATACATTTTTTTATGGTTAAAAATAATTCATAATCATTGAACAAATAGATTTCTATTAAAAGTACCTATTTTACATAAATTTAATTTAAATTATTCAATACAATATGGCCATTAAAAAATAGAAATTTCATTTTTTTTTTAAATTAATATATATATATTATATTATTATGTATTAAACACGGTTTTCTTATATTAGTAGATAACCTTTTTAATTAATAACTTCGTAGAAATTAGAGATGTCTTTATAGAGAGAGTAGAGATCTCTGTTCATTAATTTAAATCCATTTATTACCTATAGGTACATACAAATATCTCTGTATTTATTGGAGTCCCACAATACATCTATGGTTTGATCATAGCAAAAATAACATTATCAATCTGAATAATATGTTCTACGATCCACCGTTAATTACGATAAAATACCACATTACCGCGTATTCATATAATTTAATGTAGGCATTTAAATATTTTCTTATTAAGCTTATTTGCTGTTCTTAATTCTTAGAACTAGATAGTATTATGATTTTATGATGCTCCGAGCTAATGGTCATAATAAATATAATGTTGAGAAATGGTTCATTAGTAGTTCATAAAAAATACACGATGTATGGTTTGGCGTTTTTATATTATTATCATTAATATTTATAAAGTAGAAATCCTGAAAAGAAATCTTTTTAGAAAATGAATGGCATTTTTTTATTTTTATTTTTACTAAAATCATATTGTACAATACACGCGGCTGTTTCTATCTGTTGACTTTATAAGAGTTAACTTTAGTAACATTTGGACATATTTATAGAAGACTACTAAATTGTTTTACTATTCTAATGTGTGTATAATATATATAGACAGTATTTAGATATCTAACAATGACGTCAGACCAATGTACGTTTTTTTAATTTATTCTAGTGATTCGTAAACATTTAAAATGCCTTCTTGTATGTTAAATATAAAACTCATATGAATACTTTTTTTGCAATAGGTCAGGTTAAATAACTTTAAACAGAATTACTAAAATATAAAATTATACGTTCGTATAAATTACACATTTTCAAACATAATTTTTATATAACTACATATTATATGAGATGTCTGAATAAAAAAAATTGTGTTCCCGGGAAGGTAATTACCACTATGATGTACACACCATTATATTTTTAAATTCAATCACGTGGTTTGATCACAAATTGTATGGTTAATTTAAATAGCGATGTTTTTTTTAGAGCATCCTTCATTTGGACGGCCATCAACTTGTCAATCGAACATTTATAATAGTCTTGCATATTGTCTTTGAACTAATTAATGAATGATCAAAGGAAATAACAGTCATTCTCTGACATTATTATTTCAATTCAAAAAGTTTTACACGTTTTTAATATCGTTTAACGCATTAATATCAATAATGACTATAATATTATTATTGTTATTAAATATTATGTATAATGTACGTACCTATACTTTATATTAAATATATACTGTATTTTAAGCTACCTACCTCATTAAATCTGCATAATTATACTTAAGACTTTAATTGAATTCAACAGCACTTACCTATAACAAGTATAGCTTTGGTATGTTAGTAAAATTGTTGATTTATTATAGGTGGAGTTCTTACCTATTTTCCTTTAAAATTATAACATATAATTTTAAAACATGAATAGTAGCAATTAGCAAAGCGTAATATATATGTAATGATTTTTGGATGACTTATGCTAATTTTAATCTTATCAACAACTTTATATTTTTAATAATTATTATGTGGATTTAATTCAATATTACGGTGGTGTTTATTTACAATAGATAGGTACATTACGAAATAAAAGTTATTTGTTTCTTATATAAAATGTTTTGTGTGCTGGCTACTGAATTTATACGTTGAAAATTATGAAACAATAATGAAACCAAATGACAGTTTAAAATATAATTTAAATCCTGAGTGGTATTTTAAAAGAAAGAAATTGCTTCTTTTATACAACGATGTCTTTTGTTTATGGAATACATAATTTAGAGATCAAAATTATTCAAAAGTTTTAAATAGAATATTATTTTTTTTTAGAAATTAGTCATTAGATATAGATATAACGGTGCGTGTATTTTGAATTTTAATAAGACAAAAAAAGTGATAATTTTCATGTTTGAAAACGCTGTTTAGGAAGTTATAAACATAAATAATATTAATAAACTAGTTAGATTTATTGCTCAACGTTTAGTATGAATTTGTATCAAGATAAACGTTATTTTGTAAGACAAATCAAGATAAACATTATTTTGCAAGACAAGTCTTAAAAATAATGAATGGTAAAATTGTTTATTAAACCATTGTCCATCATATTTTTATCCCAACTATTATTAGGTATATTAATCAGTGTAAATCTATAATTATTAGTAGAAAATTGCCTGATTGGAATTATTTTTATAATGAGTTCATAATTAATATACTATTTTTTTTCCAATTTATGGAGTCAAGTGCAACTGTACAATGGTTATAATATAATATAATATACCTACACTATATAATTCATCCAGTAAACCCAACCCGATTTACAAATATTTGTGTTTTGTTGATAAAAATCTTTGATCACTATTTATAATTTGAAATATTATTTACAAGCTTATAACTACTAATTTCCAATTTAACTCATAATATAGATACATTAAACTAAATTTAAATTAATTCTGTATTCATAATGATAATATAATTTATCTCTAATTGCTATAATATTATGAATGACATATATATTTACATTTACTTACCTATTAAATAATATCTATTGTATTTTGGAAAAAAAAAATTTAATTTAAAGTATGAATATTCAAGTACGTAATTTATTTTAAAATTGTAGCTTAGGTAATTTCACAAAAATTGATACAAGCACCTTTAAGCGTTTTTCTAATTGTTTTCAAATATTTAAATATCTTTGGTCTATAATTATTAGCACAAAATATAGGTAACATATTACCTATGCCTACCTATGGTACCTAAATGAATGCACCCGATTGTATTTAAGTGTGAAACATGAATGTAAATATAATGTGATATAATGTATTATATTATATTAATATAGTTTGTTTATATATTATAAAAATTATAATATAGGTGTACAGTCGAACCTCAATAAATCAAAAACCTCGAAAAGTCGAAAAATTTAATTTTCTTTAAACTCAGACTCATTGAGGTCTCACTATACTTAATAGTATAATAGACAACAGTTTTTTTTTGTACATTTAAATGATATTATATACCTTTTAATAAATGATATCATTGACACAAACTAGGTACCTACCTACCGGAATTTATTGGTATGCTTTACGTATCATTATTTTCTAGTACCTACCTAAGTACTTAGCTTAAAAAAAAGATTTGCTAACAAATTTAATTTTAATCTGAAGAATTAAGTATTATATTTTGAGTTTTGACTATGCATATTTTGCCAGTTTTGACGTTTTATACGTATTTATATTTTCCAATACTATAGTAATATGCATGTTATACTGCCATACAGGTAGGCGCCAGGTGGTTTTTAATTGTAAATGTTTAAGCATATTAAGCTTATTCCCAAACTTGTCAAGTATATTTTCTACAGGGCCTAATTATATCAATGAAATTAATGTAAATCATAAAATAGCGGTTTGCTAAAAAGGCATCACTCAATATTTGATAATCTTATCTTAGTTTATCGTAATACGCCTATTATTACGCCTTAATACTAACAACTAACAAGTAACAACACACCTAATAATGGAGATATACACTATATACACATATATATAGAAATGTACAATTCAATTGAACTACGTTCTTGCGAATTACGATATCTAGTCATCTCTAATTTGGTGTAAATTATTTTGTGACTAGGTATAAGTATAATAGGTCCTGTTTAATCAGTATTTCGTATTTACCCAAGTGTATATAATACACACAACGAGTTATTACTGAGTTTATATAAATAAAAGCAAAATCTATCCTTAAATTCCACGACCAATTATTTAACGAATGCATTTTTAGATAATAATATTCAATTACTTCAGTTTTTTTATAAAAGTATAAACTATTTTACAGAATTTATTGCTCTAATCGTGTCGATTTTGCGCCTCATTTCCGTAGGTATTTCAAACACCGACGCGTAAATATGGTTATTTCGAAAAATTCGATTAATTTCCAGAAGAGAAACTGTAGACCGTCCAACAACGAAATAATATAAATATAATTTACATACGAGGAAAAAAATAAAAATCACGGTCGCCTCGTCGTCTCTGTCGGTTGATATAATATATGCATAAAAATATGTTCTTAAACGTATTATATTATAAGGGTAAATTGGTTTTATTTAAAAAATACATAGTGTGCAGTGTCTAATATACTATATTATAAAATATCATGTATAGGTACTTAATATATTTATTTTCACTAATAGTAATATTTTTGTGTACGATTTTTTTTCCCCGCAGATATGGTTGACGTGTTAAACTGTACGCGTTGAAAGCGGTTCATTAAGGCGGCTGTGCGGCACAGTTGGTATATCTAAAATTAAATACGAATCTGACCCGTCTCCGTAATATACGCGCGCGAACTGTAAAAAACCATTGCAAACCACTACTAAAGAGTGCAAGAAAAACACATGCCACACGCCGCACGAGCGTACATCTTTTTTATATTTTCCTCTCCCGCCCCTCCGCCGCCGCCGACACCGGCGCCCGCGTTTTATTATAACCCGCCTTTGGTCCGACGACTTTGCCGCCGCGCAACCACCATGAACAGACGGCCGGCCACCGACTGCTGTTGAACCCGCCTGTTTGGACGACCATGAAACGTCCGAAACCACTGACCGCACATTTCATGGATACGACACACCGCTGCAACACTCAACGCCGCCGTCCGATCGCCGTCGCGCCAACATTCAACCTCACCCAACCGTCCGTCAGTAGGTAAGTTCCAGTGGGTCTCGACCGATCATCGACTATGGTGGTCGCGACGAGCTGAAGCGCCTTATCATGGGCCCGAGTAGAGTAGATTGGGTGCACTGTGACGTTTTAATAATAAGGTACCTGGTACCTATACTAGAGCAGTGCCATAGAATAAATCGAGAAAAATTACTCGACCTAACGATTTTCAAAACATAATATGCTGCACTCCGCAAGTGCAAAATTATTTAACACTCGTATAATATAGTCACACCGCTGTATATGAGACACGTGTGAGGTTAGACGGGCTACTTAAATATAACGTACCTATGACGTGTAAGACCAACTGTTTTGAAAATAATATATTATGATTTTTTCACTGTAATATAATGTTTTATATTGTGCAGTCCTATAACATAACTGGGTAATACTCGAGTAAAAACAATACTATTAGACATTTGAGGTAAAATAAACCATTAAGAATACGACACAAAGCGGGGTCATTTTATTAGTGGATTGATTATGACGATGTCTGATAATATATTATATTTAAACGTGTTATAACGATTTCCTCCCCCCCCCCCCCAAACGATTTTATAAAATATGTTTGAATGCCTCCCTAGTTGAAATGTTGACAAAATTTATATTTAAACGAAAAACAATGATTTTAGTTTTTTTTTTTTTTGTTATTCAATAGATATACAATAGAACATGTCAAGGTTTCAGTATAGATTAATTATCCTCAGATTTATCTATGAGTGTCATAATAATATCCACGTTGATATGGTATGATCACGGAAGTAGAATAATAAATTGTAATTACAATTGCTAATGCGATGCTACCTAGTACCTACAGTCGTGATTATGACCACCAGTACTATAGGATCTATATCAATGGTCATGCTTATGAGTTATGACCACGGACTAAGAAATATCATAGTCCGTGCTTATGACTAACGCCTTATCAGCTAATTATTGATTAGTGATAACAAATCGAAATAAAAAATTATGAGGATGATACTAACACACTAGCAATACTCAATTATTATTTTGTCCGTCTTAAACCCCGTATAGCATAGCAAAATCACGTTCACGTTTAGTTTTGTTAGTTCATTTTTTGTTTCCCAAATTATTTTGAAAATTACTCGGAGCATTTTAATTCTTACTTCCGAGCATAATACCAACTAAATCAAATTATCTACCAGAAACCACCCTCAGAGTTGAAGATTGAAGCATTTAACTGCTCCAAAAACGTGTAATTCCCTCTGTTGTATAGTAGGAGTCGTACCTCATAACTGTACCTCATCATTGAGTAGGTCACTATAATGGATGTGTTTAATTTGAATTCAATGATGAATCATAGCTTAAGATTCTAAGTGGAGACGGTCTATTAGTCTATATTTTTAAGACTTTATTATAATATGTATATAACTAATACAGTAAGTAGAACTAATTTTTGCAAAAAACAAATAGCATATATTATAAAAGAGTAATATTTTATTATTATAATAATATGTTGTATAATATTACTAACTGTTATAATATTATCTTACAACTTATAAGTCAATATCGACGTACCTAAGACAGGTGTGAATAGAAATAGTTTCATGGTAAAATTACTTAAAATTAATCTAAATAATTTGTAAATTTAAAATAATACATTAATACTTATTATTACTATTACTTATTACTAAAAAATAATTTGTACATTTTCGTAATTTTCGTAATTTTGATCAAATTTCTAAAAATTTGAACTTCAAACACTTATAAAAAAAAATGTTGTCTATGTATTATTGATATTTTTAAATTTCAAAAATTATAATTTATAAGGATCTTCCATTCAACAATTAGTTTTATACCAAGCGCATAACATTTTAATAGTCACTTAAAAAAAATGCAAATGCTATAAACAGCACAAAAATAAACAGAATATTTTGAAATATATAGCACGTTTAGTAATTTATTGCTAATATCAATATTTGTTGAAAATGTCAAATCTGTGCAATAATTAATTTTTGAGTTGTAACAAACAAAAACAAAATCAATTTTGTCAGGGTTATATCATTTTTTTTTTTTTTTTTTGTTTAAATGGATGATTATGCAAAATCTTGGAGTTTTATTTTTTCCCTAAAGTACCAACTAGATCTCATTTGCTACCTGAACCAACCTCAAAGCTAAAAAATAAATAGAAAAATTCCCTTGTTCTGTTTTTATTTTTGCAATGTTGATTTCGAAATTCTATGGAGAAGTTTATTATATTTTAGTATAGGTACTTCATATTATTTTCCCTACGCATTTTGCACCACCAGGTAGTGGCGTAATTTTTAGCATGCGAAGTCCCACCTCAAAAATTTTTTCTTCAATACCCGTTTGGCTTCCTGCAAACAGTGGTGTGTATCATAAAAAAACAATGGTAACTATTTGCTCAAATAATTTTAGGTGGCCTATCCCTCATAATATCGTTATACTGACCTATAAAATATCCTATTTTTCTTCTATCAATAACCACCCACCAATGTTAGAGATGGTGCCTGAGCAACACTTGTACTGTTGTACCCTATGTTAGACGCCACTGCTTGCGGCTCTTATTTTGGGGTGGCTAACATTGTATGAGCAGCGCAAACCCTGATAATTAATATTTAAACTAAAATATGATTAGAAAATTGGGGGTGTGGCTTAGCCCCCCCCCCAGATCCCCTCCTAATTGCGCCTATGAAATTTAGCAAATAATATTGAGCTTTCATATTATTATTATTTATCGCATTAAATTTTTTTTTTATTTTACGTGTTTTTTTTTTCATGTCACAGTTTTAACTGCTAAGGTTATTTGCTTACAAAAATAAATATTTATTAATGTTACAAAATAGTATATATACTATACAGTGTAGTGTTTAAATAGAGTTAAACATATTAATTGTTTTTAGAAAGGAAAGCATTTTGGATGTCAGCACAATATTTGTTTTCTCACCCAGACCCACGCGCAACATAGATAAAACGCATTCATGTAAAATAATTTTTTATGATTTTTGAGTTATCTTAAAGTAAAATCCCCTATTATTATAAAAATAATAGAGCATAATATTTTTTGAGATTTTGATATAAAAATGATATATTTTATTATTATTTGGCTTTAAGTTTGACTTCAATAATAAAATAAAATAAATATTTAATTTAATTGTTTTTAGACAATATTTAGCCAAATGTTAATAACATACCCTCTTGTGTATGCGTTTGTGAATTGTTTCACATGGGACAGATAGATAGAACAAACAATTCACTGACATCCTCTTACAGTTTTACTTCTTAGGGTTGTCTTCTTGTGGATTCAAAGCTTCATAATATAGGTTGTCCGGAAATTGTAGGTTTGTTCTAGTTTCCGTGTGGTTTTGTAGTCTTGGTAATTAGAAATATATATTTTATTACAGATGGTTATTAATTATAATTTATTATGTTTTTAATAAAAACGTTTATTGGAAGTTTGGAACTACTTACAGATTCAAATTAATGATAATTTCATCCAATATATAGTTTGAATAAAAAAAAAATAGACTTGAATTTGTCGTCATGTCTACTTGAGATCGACTTTCCCATATTTTTGATTTTATCCCCCAAAATCCTAAAAAAAAAAATGGTACTAAATAAGGAAATGGAATATTTAAACTTTTGGAAAAGTTAAAAAAATTAAAAATCTGGAAAATTCGATCTCAAGTAGATTTGACGAAAAATCCAAATCTGTTTTTAGAATTTGTATCACTTCACTATATCAGTCGGTCATTGGATTAAAAACACGTCTGAATTCCTATGTTCCAAGTGTGTTAGGCAAAGGCAGAAAATCATCGCTTCTAATTCCCTTAAATTATTTATTGATTCTATTATTATTTACAGTTAACAGTAAGGAAATGTTTATAATTAAAGTATTTATTCTTCATTGATTTATTAACTATTTAATTGCTGGTCCACATAAATTATACGCAAAATTTGCATTTTTAAACTTAGAATCACGAAATGGAGATTGACGTCCAGTTCCAATTTTGTTCTATTCGTTTTTAGGTCAGATATTATTAACAATTTTTCAACACATTATTTTCATATTTAAAAAGTTATTTTTTATTGCACAGTTATAATTTATATTACTATAAGAATTTTAATATTTTAGCGCAATATTACATCTACAATATAAGCCTACCTATATGGGTATATGTAATGCCTATAGTTATTTCTGATTCATTTGTGATTTGGGAAGAAGGTAAAGAAATTTAGAACGTTTAAAAATATTTATACAAGGCAACATTAATAATTCATCTATTTAATAGCCTTTAACCAAATGCAGTTGTGCTACGTTTATCGTATGATATAATAATATGTAGGTAATTTGTTTGTGACATTGATTAAGTATTATCTAAAAAAAAAAATTATTATTGTTGGTATTATAAAAGTCGACTATTGATTTTTTGAAAATATTTATTATTTATTTGATATGTTTAGGTATGTAATATATTATCATATAAATGGGGGAAGTGGAGAAGTTGTCACAATTAAACAATTAAATGTTGTTGTATTATTATTATTTTGAAGTGTTTCATTAAATAAATAAATTAAATAAATTTCTTTTCTGAGAAGTTCAAATTTCTTTAGTTGGTACTTGGCTATTTATTATTTTTACGATGTTTAGTCATAAAGTGTTATAAATATAATTTTAATTTCTAAACATAAGATACCCTACAGGCTACGGCTTCATCCCCCTTGTGTCTGTCCGTCTGTAGTTACTGCTTACTGGTGCATAATTAGGCTTACGTTTGATGATTTAGTTAAAAATAAAAGATAGATATTATTAGCATCGATATAATAATGTGGTGTTACAAATTAAAATGGCACTTATTTAAAACGCAGCAAGATGAATGAGTGTGACCAACAACCGGTCTCTACAGTAGCCTGTCTGCTAATTTATTTAGGTTTCTACGTTTAAGTATAGACTAGGATAGTAGGATTACTAAATTATTTTAAAATTATAAATAGAATTATTGATGATACGTTTAGAAACCGGGAATTTAGCGCGCTCCTAACTTTCGCTTTCCTAACTTATTTGAATTTTAAAAAAAATGTGCATACGTCAAAATATGAACTGACTAAATATTAAATAGATACTAAAATATTTTATTTGTATTTATCATAACTGACAACTCATCATTTATTTTAATTTAAATATGTATTTACCGAGTTTAGGTGTGTGTTCAAGGGATGTGAAATTGTGACTAGGCACTTCCTAAGATTTTGAAATTGAGGCCTAAAAGTAAAGCCCCCGCCAAGTCAGGGAATCGTATTTTATCTGTTTTTAATAAACAAAAACAATTTTTTCTAAAGTTTAATGTGGTTTAAAAAAATGTACAATACAATTATTCCTAGGTAGGTAGGTCCAAAATATTTTTACATTTACATTTAAAACCTATCGTCTATAATAGGAGAAGTACATATACCTAACCATGATTCAAAATAATCATCCGGACAATTATTATTGTCCGGAATTATTATAATAAAATTATTATTTTAATATTTACAGCACTAGAAATGGTTTCAAATGACGATTTAGATTCAAATAATATAATAGTTCTCTAATACCTACATTTCAATGTTATATTATTATTGTTAATATTATTTATTTTGTATTATTATTATTATGATACTTATTGGGCTTCTATTATAATTATACTACACAGTGAAATATACAGTATACAAATAAATTAAATTATTACCTATTCTTATTATTCATATTATACATAACAACTGATTAACCTAAGAGAAGGGGCTTAAAAATTGCATAGGCTGCATTCAGTATAATAAATTCAGGTCTGCGCGCGTGTGTGAACATATTTTATTATAGTTTTAAAACATTGGTGAAATTGTATTACAGATTTGCACATAAACATCCGATCAGGAAACCTTCCTATAATAGGCTATCATAATAATTTGTCTACTATTTTAAATATTTTTTACCATCATAAAGATCATTGTTTAAGTTGCAATCACGTCATAACTCACCACAATCAAGTACCTACCTATATAATTTTTTGCAACGTAATTTTATGACTTTTCGACGCAATGTGGCTGTGGAAGAAAAGCTCTGCTTGCCGAATGCAACTAAATATCTCCAAAATATTATTGTTTTCACACTATAAGAATACACACGGCGTTTGTTTTTCTTGGCACTTTTATTGAACATGAAGTTAACTATGTTGCCTATACTACATTATTCACGGAGTTATGGTTTTCGTTTGTGAAATACTTATCAAATTAAAATACACCTAACAAAAATATATTTCGAACGCGTACGGTTCTTATGTTGCCTACATTAAAAACTCGCGGCGTTTTGGTTCAACAATAATAATAATAATATATTTTTTTAATATTATAAGGAATATTTTCACAACTCACGGCGTTCTGCTTTGCATGTATTTATTTATGTTTGTAAAAATAACGAATACTCTCGTTTAGCCTATCTTCACAACTCGCGGCGTTTTAATTTGTACAGAACAACATAATTATATTATTACTCATTATTTCGTTAACTCATTGTAATATTTAATTATTACATTGTTTAAGACTTTAAACCTTTCACTGCTACGTATGAATAATATATTAATTAGAATTGTATATAATAAAATACGATTCATTTCGACATGTATTGATGATGGTTATAATAATAATATAATATTTTTATTACGGAAAAATATATTCCAATTACAAATTTATCTTTTGTATACACTTAATACAGCACAAGTGTATTACAATTTATGAATAATCAGGGCTGGGAATCGAAAAAAGATTTTTGAATTTAATTTCTATTTTCCTCATTGATATTAGTTTTTTAAAGTTAAATTTAATGATAAAATATTGATTTTATGATTTTAATTTTGTGCATTATATGGACATATTATATAGATTTTTATTTTTATTTTTCCGATTTGTTACAATTTTAATTTTTATAATATCACCTTGACATTTCTCTGATTCCAATATAGGGATGAATAGTCTGTAAGTATGCGTGTCTCTAAATGTTGTCTTAATTTAACGTTTATACATTCTAGCAGTTGATTTTGTCATGAGTAAAATCAACCAATTATAGTTAGATAATGTTTAGACTTCAGGAAAGGAAACTATTAAGTAGTGGCCAAATAAATGTATAAAATTATGATAGCCATGATAGTATGATACTATAATATAGGTATTATATAGGAACTGTACTATATTAATATACTATATTATTATACCTACAGTAATATTATACGGTATGTCCGGTGTGTTACATAATATTATGTTATATTTAAATACAATTACAATTTCCAATATAAAGATGTAAGAACTTATTGATACACCCTATAGGTATAACTGTAACTTGCTTTGTAGTATGATACAAAATGTCTATATACGGAATACAATGTCATGAACAATAATAGAAAAAATATTTTTCCGATCATTTCAATCTTGTGTAATAATACTAAAATTTCTAAACGATTGCTAATCGAACAAGTTCAGGGGCGTGCTCACGGGGGGATTCATGGGGTTCAACCCCCCCCCCCCCCATTAGCCGTATTATTTTTATTTTTTACAATAAAACAAATAATGCATCTTTATAATGTACTTGTCGAATTATATCATCATAAAATTTCCCAATTCGTATTTTATCGTTAAATGCTTCCAACTTTGAATATGTACACTGCCCCGCAGTTGCCGATACTTTTAATATACTTTTAATAGGTACTCAAAATATAAATTTGTTTTTTAGGCTTTCAGTGTTTATTTTCTGGAACTTATTCAAAATACTTTGATGAACTTGTTGAATTTTACCTCGATACTGATAAGCTAACAGTTAAAAGCATAAAGCTGATCTACATATATGGTATACTAAACTTAATAAGCATGTAAAATATCCAAAAAATTGTTTAGAAGCGTTGAGACAGTGTGATAAAGAAATATTTCCCAATATACATTTTATATTAAAAATACTATGCACTTTACCAGTTTCAACATCCACCCTCGAGAGAACTTTTTCTTGTCTCAAAAGATTGAAATCTTATCTACGAAACACAATGACTGAGGTATTTCCTGGATATTAAAATAAAAAATTATATCAAAATTTTTAAAATTTTTATGGTTTTGACTCGACTTAATGGCTTAGCTATGTTAGCTGTTCATAAAGAAATTCCACTAACAGCAGAAGACGTTTTAAATGAATTGAGCAAAAAATCAAGAAAACTTGATTCTGTTCTTTAATTTTTGAATGTATATTGTATATTAGTATAATAGTTTCAATATTAGCAATATAATATTTAAATCTATTAATAATTGAATTTGTTGTTGATTAAAAAAAAAAAAAAATGGTTGTTAGGTAAAAGACTAGCTCCTTCAATTTTACTAGAAACCCCCCCCCCACATAAATTTTCTGAGCACGCCCCTGAACAAGTGGATTGCTTATCGCACCAGTAATCAGTATAATATAGCATAGAGTAAGATTATAGCTATTCTATAATAGAAGAAAAATAATTTCGAACTACGAACTATAACTGTCATAGACCTTATACAGTTATACCTGAAACCTTAGATCATATAGTATATGATCTAAGCCTGAAACAGATGAAAATGTATATGAAATCGACATACTTATGTATAAGGACTATGATAACTGTCCACACTGCAGTATTATCGCTGTCGAAACGGAACGGTTTTACCGCCATGGTTTTTACGTAACCGTCTAAATGGCCGTTTTTAAATCGACTGAGCCATACTATGCGGAATTACCATTTTTTCCAATGATATTTATATTTTTTACCAATGATTATTATTATATTTATATTTGATATACCTGTTGGAAAATATTGTTGAAATCAATTTTTTTTTTTTTTATTTCAAATTGATATTGATCAGCTGTTTATATACGGTCATTATTTTGATATAAATTATCGATTTAAATTTTGAATAATATTATAAAGAAACATTTTCATTTACAATATAAATTTTGAAAATTATGAACTATCATTTTTAATTTCAATATAAATATTGAATATTATTAACAAATATTTTTGATTTTGATATAACTAGATTTTTAACGATATTTATTTAAAATCGATTTCAAGCATTGAATTATTCAAACGCTCACTGGACACGCGGAATGGAAGAAAATGAAATCCAATAAACTCGTATATATGCATATATTGGTTAAGTGGTCGACGTTAAGTGCCGGAAAATTGCCTACATTTATATAATAATATGATATTAAAATACAGATAATACAATATATTATCTGCGTGTGGCCTATCCATCTGTCACTTTTAGTTTATCTAATTAATTACAATTTACAACCATTAATTGAGTTAAACATTTAATTGTATGATAAATATTATACTCATGCTTTTAAGTATTCTTAGTTTTTCTCTTTTTCAATACTTCGGTATTTTTATAACGATTAGTAAATTAAATAAATAAGTTTACAGCCCGAATAGTATTCATACATTTACATGCATGGCTTACAAAAATCATCCCAAGTCAATTTGTTAATTAGTTACCTATTGACTATTCCAATTAATTAGATACATTTGTTTTTTATAATATATACATTTAAGCGAAGGTACAGATGTTGTAAATAATATTCCAAAAAAATAACATTATAGGACAAGGGCGTAATAGTTAATAGTTACAACTAAAAATACAGGCAATGATTTTTAAATGAGTTATGAGTTACAGCTTTATTAAGAACTCCAAGATACCTCTGTTTCTTGTTATAGAAATTATGAAAATACGATGTCCAATATAAGTAGAAAAGTACATTACTAAGTAGATCCTGCGTTATTTGTTTCAGAACAAAATCAAAAGCACAAAGTCAGCTGATGGGGCACTTGTTAAGGGCTAAAGTCTACCCATCGAAGCTGTATCTTAGTACTGGATTAATTTTTATGATCCTGCATATGTTCGTCGATCATTTTACCGGGGAAAAAATAAGGTGAAAGCATACATTGCGCATTGTGTGTGCTTTTCGTTTAAACAACATTTTTGCTCATTAGACAAATAAATAGGTTTTAGACGTTTTAGTAATAGTCATATATTATAATATATTAAAATATATTGTATATAAACATTTTTATTAAAAGTATTTTAACAATAGATATATATTAATCAAAAGTATGACAGTCGCATATTTATTTTAGTTACACTTATGAAAAAAAATGTACATTACACGAAACTGCGAATCAATCGTACCATTCGTAATCAGTAGAACGCTTTCAATAAAAATTTAATTTTTACATAAATACAAAATAAATAACATAAATATATAAATGTTTGTACCTACATCTACCATATAAAGTTTTCAAACACATTTTATATCTGAATTGGCTTTTGAAAAAAAAAAATAATAACTCTAAGCTAATAATAAAACCTCTTTGATTCATCAATAAACATACGCAAACGCTATCGAGTAATATGTTAGCCAAAAGTGACAAACCTACGCATTCCGAATTTTACGATAATATACCTAGGTTTAAAAAATAATTTTAATACCCACAAATAACAACTAAAATAGGTTTTTAATCTTCAACAAAAAATTATTTTTAATCCGTTAATTTAAAATAATTTATATTGATCGTTAAATAAAATTCGTACGAACATAGCCAATATAATGCATATATAGGTTTTTGTAACTAAAAATTAAAATGTATAAATAATTTCAATCTATATAATATGTACCTACGTCATGTACAGATGGTCTAGTAAAATGTGTAAAATATGTTCTATTAGCTGTTTCAGACGCATTACGTACTAATAGTATACAACATATATAATAATATACTTGTTAAAAATACTTTTTTAAAGTATTGTAAATAAGTATTTAAGTACTTGAACTCAAAATTATTTAAATACATTTTACGTTAGGTATTTATATACAAATACATTTAGCAGATATATGTATTTAAAAATGTTTAAATACTTAACAATTTTTTTTACATTTACCTATTTCATTCCTAGGCTTATTGTCTTGATTTAGTTTTAGTTATTTTTTAATGAGTAGATATTGCATGTGAAAAAAAATATGAAGGTTCCGATTTGTTCTTATACTCAGCGCGTGCCATACTCCAACAACCCTCTTGTTATTTATTTAAATAATATTTTTTGGACCTATGGGCAGATTGGCTATGTCTATATCGATCCTTACATTACTAAATACTAATAGTGCCGGTTAGGTCATAGTATGCATGAACAATCCCTAAACATTTATTGAATAAATGGTGAGCTAATGGTCCCTGAAATATGATTTAGTGGCCATGATTAATCCATCGCATTTTATTGAACTATTAAATTAATTAATTTTTCATGCAGCACGGCATATACAAGTACCTATAATCTGCTAAAAAATTACGAACTACAACAATTATATTTCATGAGTTATAAATACTTATAATCCTTTTATGTCATACAATATTAAACACAACTATTTCTAGGGCGAAAATTAAATCCCATGCTAAGTGTGTGATTTAAAACATTAAAATTTATTAGTTAAGTACTACTTATTTAATATAAGATATTTAAGAAACATAACTATAATACAATTTACAACATCGTCTTTCGCCTTCTTGGTGTTTGTAGGTATAAAGAATATAATGTTAAATGCATTAAATCTTCGTGGATTTAACATTTTAATTTCAATAAATACGAAATATAAATATTTATTTGTATTTGTAAATCAAATTGAAATACAAGAAAATTATACTTAAAAAGCACCTAAGGTAGGTACGTTTAAAGGTGACCAGCCCGCTATACTATATGTAATATAAATACATATGTTTAGGAAGGTATATGTATGAAAATAGGAGATTATTACTGCCATCTGGCCGGTCATAGTCAATGGTCATCAAAGTTATGTGACATTTAGTAGGTACTAGGTACCACCAAACCCAGACAAATTTAGTCTCCAAATTGTATTAAGAGGAGACTACACAGCTATTTGTTGTCTCCACCTTACAAGTGCATAACATGCCAAATTTACGCTCATCAGATAACGTTTAGCTCAGTTAGTTTAAAAATTAGAATGAATCGACCTATTATGAAACTTATTTATTATCTATGTTTGAATGTGGGTTTTTTTACGAAAGTTCAATTTTTTATCAAGTTATGCGTATATAATATAACGTAAATTAAAAATGCTCATAACTTACTTATAAAATGAGTTATCGTAAAAAACCCAAATACAAACACAGATAATGTTCTTAACATCAAGTTTCATAATTTTTAACGTGATCTGCTGAGGTTAAATTTGTTACGCACTTCTAAGACGGAGACAACAAATATCTGTGTGGCGTCCTCTTAAGTTCCAAAATTAAATCAAAAAAATCAACCATTTCGGACATGTCACATGGTATGCAAATTAAAAACCACTTTTCAGAAAGATCATGAGATACCTTTTTAAGACTTTTTTGACTACCTACTACGTTTTATAACGCTTAATTTTTATATTTCCATGCAGCGATGCAGCGTTACATGCATCCAGCATACAGGTATATCCAACTATATAATATAGTTATCAAAAATATATTGTATACATTATAGTAATCCAAACTTCAAGGTTAATAATTACCATTTGATAATTTTAGATAGTATATTAGTTATTACTGAATCCATCAATAATGATAATCTATATAGGTACCTAAAATTAAACGATAATAAATTGTTCGCAACGGTAATAATCGAAATATACCCATTACTCAGTATACTTGGTTTCCCGCACTTGCCTTATTTCAAAAACAATAAAATCGTATAGTATTATAATTTATAGTAAGTACTGTCAAAATAACTGTTCGGAAGGATTAATAAAATATTTAACGTTTGTGGGGAATCTATATCGGGGGAATAAAATATAACTCATTTTTTTTTATTATCTATATTTAATTTTTCTACAAGTCTGTGTAGTAATATCTATGTATGAGCTTTAACTTAGATTTTTAAATTTGAATACCAGGATATGAAATATATAGGTACATGTCACTTATACATAACAACATTGCACAACAATTCGTTCTCAATAGTACTGTGTTTTGGGTCGGTGGTTATTTCATAGCTCCATTCCCAGCGCTCACAATCGTATTGCAACCATTTTTTCTTAAACATCTAGAGATCCGGTGGCAGGGTCACGTCACACAGTGGTCTGAAAAGCTGTATTACCGGCTCAAAAGTCTCATTTCAAAAAAAATTGTCAAACTCTATTAGCATAAATTCCTTAAGTTGAATATAAAATTTTTTTATTGTAGGATTATTTAGAATATTAGGTAAATAAAAATATATTTATTATAATTTTTATTTTTTATCAATCTAAAATTATTCAAATATATTTAAAATGTTTTGGTTTTTAGTGTGCCAATGAAAATTACTCAATTTATCCTAAATTCATATATGTGTACATAAAATAAAGAAAGTTCCCAGGATTTTGAAAATGTTATTCTTTTTTTTGGGTCCATAAGGAAATATTGCGTACAGACATTATTTCTGTATACATTTTGTTGCAACAAAACATGAAATTTTACAAAACGGTAAAAACAAGGAAAACCTAACCTGAAAAACAGACATGAATATACCTAATATATCTAAATATGCAATTGAAATGTATATATGTTTACATACATACATACAATATACATACATATGAATACATGAATATTTTTAAATAATTAAATAATGACTATATGTAATGAGAATAAGGAATAACTAAATTCATGTTTTGTTAGGATAAACCTTACAGAAATATTTTTTGTTCTCAATAATTTCCTATGGACGAAAATTACAGTGTTTGGAAGGAACGAATTCCAAACGGAACGGATTCCTGGAACGAATTTTCAAGGAAAATTAACAAAATTTTTCGCCGTTTTTAGTTTCAATAATTTACACGGATATATAAATAATTTAAGTTAAGATATATATTTTTTAATGTGTATAATGTGCATCACCAATTAGTGATCGTTATTGAGTATCGACGTTAATCGTATGTGATTAAAGCGTATGTGATCGCTAACGTGCGTACTGCGCTCATTATAAACACGGTAGGTACTATAAAATATCGTCACGCTTATGATATTACTATACTCTATTCAGAATAAGCTTGCCCATTTAAGCGCTTTCAACTGGGACGAGAGTCAGTTGCATTGTGATTGGTCGTTAGTGGACGACCGCTGCCGTAGTTACCTGTCACTGACTTTCGCCAGAGGGGGAAGGGGGTTAGACCCTTCCAGCCGCTCAGTAGAAAGTGTGAAAGTGGGCAAGCTTATTCTGAATAGAGTATACATAGCGCGGTGGAGTCGTGGAGATAACAAAAATATAGTCATGTCTACTCTTATATTATATTATTATATTGTGGCGTGGCCGTGGTGTTTCCCACGAACTTTGGAGATAATCCATAATATTAAATATTATATTATTTTATAAAATACTATGTAATGTAATAATGCAAAATAATTTTTCAATTTTTGAAGTGGCTGTGCAGAACCACAAATATAAACAAATAATTTTTTGTGCAATATTTTTTTATTATAATTAATTATTACCTATTGATAGAAAAACCCAAAACAAATAATGTTATGAAACACGTATAATATGTGTTTAAGCTTTCTGTTATTTTTATGGTAGATAAATAAAAATAAAAAAAAAACTTAAAAATATTTAATTTGCAGAGAATCACTGATGTCACATTAAATAATTGTTCTTTCAGACAAACTTACATTTTTGGGGTAACCAGCTATTCACAATGTAACAACGGGCGTTCGTAAAGTGAGTTTATAAATGAAAAAATCTTAGAACTTAGTACTAGGTATGTGGAAGGATTAGTTAATAGTTAACGGTTAGAGTAATAATACACTTTATAAAAATATTACACAAAAAATAATTTGTTTGTATTTACTGTTAAAATTTCCCGGTCAGGACCCAATTCCGGTATTCCACATTCCCTTTAACATAATATATATATTATATTCGTAAATCTGTGTAAATAATAAAAAATCATTTTTATTCTAATATTTTTTTTTTCCAAATCTACAAGGAAATTATCAAAATCGAATTCAATTACAATAGAAGGTACTCAATAATTTCAATATCATCTGAGCAGAAAATTCGTTTGTATTTCATACATGCCTAATTGGTAAAAACTAAGGACAATAGGTAATTGAGTAATAATATAACAAGTAAAGCCTTGTGCACGTACAACAATAACTCTCGAATATGTTTGATTTGAAACGACCTAAATATTACTAAACTGTCAACGAATAAAAATTATAACGTGAGCTGATTTTAACTTTGATAAAAAATATTCAGATTCAGTAACTAGATACCTATGTTAGATGAGTACGAACCGTACATAAATACGAGTACTATTTAAATATTGTATATTAATATTTATTATTTATAATGAACCATACAAGTATGATGAATATATTTTTTTTACAATCAAGATAAATTTTTTTCTTTATTGGTAGAAAATGTGTTGATGAATCGAAATATTTTTTCAGAATTACAATATTGGCTCATAGTTTTTCGGAATACAGTATACTTTCAATTTCGACGGGAGAACGAGTGAGTAACCACCATGCGAAACCACGCGAATGAATACGAAATAATAATAATTTAATTGAAATAAACTATTCTTATCGTACCTGCTAATGGCACATGTGCAGCGATATGAGAACACACGTCCGCATAATCGTACCAACACACAAATATAAATCTATTAATATTTCGTACATCACACATTCACACTGACACTGTTAATATAACACTATAATATTATATTACTATACTTGTAATGTTCGGTCACGATTAAAATCCAGCGGATATAACTATGATATAAACGATAGCACTGGGCCCGTGGGATTATAATAGGTATTATGTTTCCGAAAAAAAATTTACCTACACTTTCATCCAACTTGTCATAAAGTGTGTTAACTGTAGTCAACAATATTTAGAGAATTATTATTGGCATCAGAAACGTACGGTATAAATTAATAATAAATATATAAATAAGTTGTGTAATATTGGTTCCTAATCTACAACCGTGGAATATCTATTATATATTCGGAGAAGTGAACATTTTTTTTTTAAATGATCTGTTTTTTGACAAAATACTAAATTGGATATCACAAATCCCAATAGTTTATTAAGCCTTAGGACTTGTACCATATAGGATTATGCTATAGAAAAACTATCTTGATTATTTTGTAACAAAATAGGTAGGTATAGGTACCTATTTCTAAATATCCAACTCTGCATAAGAGCATTATCACATTAATTTATTATGAAAATAATAATATATGATAATATAATATAATAATACAATTCAGTCATCCATAGTAGTTTGTTATACATAACTTATAATTTTAATTATGATTTTTTGTGAATAATAAATATTGTGTAAGAATACTGAAATCGAAAAAATTAGTTATAAGCTAAGCCGGGCGCTTCTATATTTTAAATACCCCCCTGATTGACATTGACATCTTCCACAGGTGTTTTGATCTTGTATGTTAGGAAATTATACAAGGATTGAGGTGGCAATAAATATAATAATACTAAAATTATCACTAATATTATGGTTATTACTCGCAGTATTACAGTGATATCTTATATTTAAAAATATTATTATACCTAATGAACATTTAATACTGACGATGTATTATACTCTGCGAAGAAAAATGTGCTGCAGTGACTTGTGAGTTACATATATTGAAAATATAAGTAACATACAAAAAAACGTTACACGCAAAATTAAAAATAAACCGTACAAATGCGAATGTTTTCAATTTGTGTTAGAAATCAAACGATCGATACAAATTGCAAATGTCACGTTACAATAAATAATTTTTGAGTGTTTGAGAGAAAACATGTTTTGAAGATAATATTATTATGTACCTATACGTACTTCAATGACATATTTTTAGGAGATCTAAACAATATTTTTTTATGTTAATTATTAGGTACCTATACCGCGGAGCTCTACGTAGGTACATTGGCGAAAATCGGGGAGGGGCTTAGCCTCCCCCCAAAAAAATGAACAGTTTTTTAGTAATGTGGGATCAAAGCTCCCCGCTCACAATGATGTTAAAAATGTTAGACCCCTGAAATTTTAATGGATTGCATATAGATAGGTACTATTTTTATTGTATGGAGATTACTAATAGTATATTGTACTGAATTAAAGTAGGTATAATGGCGAACGACAAGTGGAAAATCTTGGCTATTTCATTAGGTACCTAAGAATATTGTCATGTTATAATTATTTTATTTTTATTTTATGACTATCAATCAATTTATTTTCATAACTTGCGTGAATTTGATAGATAATTAAACTAATATCTATAACAGTCAAATTAAGTATCTTTAAAATAGTGAATTTGGTTTAAATAATTTGTTTACAATAAAAAAAATTTAAATCGACATACGTTTACTATTAAGTACGCACATAATGTATATTTTTTATTACATTATAAGTATTTCACATAAAATTATTATTTGTAGCTTTGTTTGTATTTTATAGAGTTACGGCTCATTTTTCGAGGTTTGTAGTTGCATTTTATGTCCTCAATATTTAAACTACGCCAAAAACAGCCTATTCAGAGAACTATAAAACTTGCCAATATTCTCTCCCTTCTTCTAATTTATACCAATCAAAGTTCATAAAAACGCATTTATTTTTTTCTCTATTGTGTTCGACTTTATTTCATTATTTATAGAACGACTTGATTATTTTTATCTCCACAATTTTTTTTTTATAGATTTCTAATATTAAATCCTTACAAACGTTGCATTTTTAATCACACTCACACTTATGATTATTTTATATGATACATATTTTATATCCATTACATAGTCAATACATACCTAGGTATTGTTAAATATTGTAGTTAATAGTCGTTCAAAATTAAGTATTCTTTAAAATTGGTTCTTAAAACATGTGGATACAATTATTGAATATGTACTGTGAACATTTAAAAGCATTTTAAGCCATATGACGTTTTATTCATTATTCAATTTATTATAAATATATGGAAAAATGTCCGGGGTAAAATATCATGGGAAAATTACTTTAAAAATAGTGGCTTACGTACAGTGAACTAATTTCTTAGATTATGGTTTCAATTTACAATTAATCTCCTGCACGTGTTTTATACTCAATAGTTTTCGGAGTGGAAAATATTAATATCCCTATCGATATAATTTTTTTAAGACAGACGATTTTTGGCAAATGATATTATTCCTGTTTACCATCTTCATAAAAAAAACCGGGCAAGTTGCCCTGATCACCCTGTATCTAAACTAGTAACTACTATTATATAAGGTGATGCAAAACTATATAAGACAAACGTGTGGGTGTTATATATTTTGGCACACTACTACTCCAACACCCGATCGTTATCTTCTCCTTCCCACTCCCACTCCCACTATTTCCCTACACAACTCTTCCTATCATGAATTTACCTCACTAAGAAAATGCCCGCGGCTATTTTCGAGTCTAGTGCGAGTCGCGGTTACGACAAGACATTTTTATTGTATATAAAAATATGTTTAATCTCCATTCGCCGGCGGTTTTTTTTTCATTCCAGTGTATATGTGTAAATTAAATATTTAAACGACATACGCAAGTAGAGATTTCTTTTTAAGATAGTGTATCAATTCTAAAATTATTTTCCGATCTAATTTGATAATATTGTTTTTAAATACTAATATTAATGAATTTTATACTAAGTGTTTATGTAATATTAGCTTAATGTGCGTTTGTATTTGTTGTGTTTGAATAAAACAATGTCTGAACCGTGCAGTTCGCGTGACGAAAATGAGGATAAGCCCCGAAAATGTAGCTTCAAGTTAATTACAAGAAAGAAAAAAATAACAAAAAAAAGCTCTCGAATAAGTATTGGAGAATGTAATGAAGCAATGGCTAAAACTTGGGAAAAAGAGTCGTTCAAAGACAGAAAAAGTAGAGGTTCCAAAAGAGAACGATGGCTATTAACACGAAAAACGTGGAGATATATGGCAGATGCTGGTAGAAAATTAATACCGGAAAATGTTGGAAATCGACCCGAAGATGTACCCAAAATCGAAGCATACTTTCAAGACGTATGTCAAAAGGAACCTAGATTTTTATTATGGAGGAAACAATCATACCCTGGAGCTTTGGGTTTTAGAAGTCGAGGTAGACCAAGAGGAAACAGATTTAAATTAGGTAGTGTCCGAGAAAACGCTAGTAGTGCAGATGAAGCCGAAAGTACAGTTAAGGTACCTAGTGTATCATTTTTGGCGCATCCTAGACCAGCAGGAAGATATGAACTACAACAACTCAGAAAGGAATTTTTATTTGGTTCAACTGAAAATAATAATACACTGTTATCAAATTATCAATATCCTGATTCAAAATCAGACTTAGTTCAATTTATTAACGATTATATTAGTAATCCAGAAGAAACAACGCCAGTTGAAGAATCTTCTTTCGATCATGAACAACTTTTGGAAAAACTAGAAGATTATATATCAAAAACAAATGATACACGTACGTCAGAAAATAATAAGAAACCATTAAGAACAAGTATATTGGAAAGTGACAACACACAAAAAAATCTATTGGAAACTTTAAGGAGGTACTATGCAAGGTCGACGAACAGAGAAAAAGTAATAGGAGATATTTTAATGGATAGAAAACTGTTAGAAAACTTGTACTTTGAATTAAGGAAAACAAGAGGATTTTTGGGCCGAAGAGTAATGGGTTCATCGTCAAATTTAGGACTTAATTCTATGAATTATTTTAACTCTACGTGGAATGATAATCAAAGAAAATACGATAGAATAAATACACCATCTGAATATCAAAATATATTTAATGATAAAAAAAATAAATTATTTTTAACAAATGACAAATCTTACAACCTATCGTCTCCACCACCTGTTATAGAAATTGAAGACATGGAAGAAAAATACATTGATGTTGGTATTCAAACTGTGCCCTTGGAACCAGCAATGTTAGGATTAATCGAAGATGAGAGTAGAAGAAAAGTCGATTCAATTGAAATATCCGATGTCGTATCGAAAGTTCCTTCGAAAGCTACACAACGCAAAGCTAGTATAGAAAACGACGATATATCACCATCTGTAAGTGACACAATAAAACGATATTTGAGAATGGCAAGAAAAAAAAGTGTTGAATCCGATAAAATTGATAGGTTTAAACGAGTTAACTATGATCGTAATATAAGAAATATTAAAGGTAAAGGAGAGCCAGATATATGTGAAGGCGATGAAACCAATAAATCAATACAAACAGACGATTCGTGGATTTCAATTTTAAAAAATATTGAGGACAATTCTACTTCAAGAATAACAAGTTCTAGGAGCAGTATTGATACTGGCACGACCTTTAGCGGAGAAGAACTGTTATCACCTCCTTTATCCCCACCGAAGTCTCTTAATGGTAATAAGACAATTGTTTGAAATATTATGTAACTCAAATAATATTCATAAACATGAATAAAAATAAAAATGAACTATTTTTAATGATTTATATTCTGGAGTTAGTAATTTATTATGGCCTAGAATATTCTATTTATATATAGTTAATTAACTAATAATAACCATATTATATACGTATTATATTATACTATGTGTCTACCTATGTTTTTTTTTAGAATGAATTCTATATACCTAAGCTTATTGTAAATAATAAATTTTATCTTGTTTTTTAGCCCCCGGAATGCAGAAATCAAGATCTTCAACAAATGTTCAGCAAGGATTTATGTCCAAACGTATATGGAAAGGACGTTCAAAAAGTCAAACTAGAACAAATACTGTTGCATCTCCTTGGACGCCATTGGTAAGCATTTCTATTATTTTATTAAAGCAAAATATGTCATGCAATATTTTCCAATTTAATAGTTATTGAACTAAAAGCTATATAAATGAAAAAATGTCTATTGTATGAAAGTATATCAGACAGTATTCATAAAATTAATATTTTTAAAATTGTGATATTTAATCGCACATCGAAATAATAACAATCAAATTTTTGGAAAATGACTGTGGTCAAAACAATAATTATTTTGCTGTTGCAACTTTATGTGCAAGTGCATATTGTATTACTTCATAGTTTATATACATAGAAATGTAAAAACATTAAAATCGCCTGCATATTTCGTTCTTACACATTTCAAAATTGTATTATTGACTAAATACATATTTTAGACCAAAATCTCTCTTGTCACCAAGTCAAAAAATACACTGGTTGTTGGCAGTCCCAAAATGATCTATAACAGAAATCAAGGTTATTAGTTATTACGTACGGTAAATTTCAGCAACAAAAATATGACATTTTGTGAATTTTTACCTAACCGTTAAGACTAGAAACAACTTATTCTCAAGCTATTACAAAACATCACTATTGTCTATCTAGAATAAAAAAAAATCGTGATTTTTAACACCTTATCAAAAAAATTATTTAAATCATGAATACAAGAAACATGAAAAGTAAACAGAAGAAATATTGTAATGACGTAGGTAATACTTATAATTTAGTGTATAATATTATGTGATTTTCATAAATTGAGCAGCTGAAAAATGAAACGTTGACAATACAATTTCGTATCAGTACACATAAACAAATCACTGAAATTCTCGGGAATAAGCTAGAAGTAAAAATAGTAAATTTTATTTTCTACTCATATTTACCCATCTATTAAAAACCAACCTCGAACAGATTAATTTTTTAATGTCGTTAAACAAATATAATGTACATTAAAAAGTCATGGTGATGTGTGCATATAATATATGTTATATATTATAATGTATATATGGTGTGTTTTGTGTTGATATAATAATATAATAAACAGTTAGGAGTATACTAAACAATAATCCGAATAAAACCTATGTACTAAATAACCAGATTTTAGTTTCTTATTAATTACATTTCAACCTTTTGTTGAATTAAGCAATGTTACTAAATCAAAATTAAAATATTGTTAATGGGTAAGCTTATTTTGTCAAAAAATTTGTTGACATTTGAATAAACGCGGACAAGATCCAAATATAAAATAAAATAAATATATTATACTGTTATGAACTTGTTTCGTTGGTTCACTCAGATATCATATACCTAATGTTAGAGTATTACTGGCAGCCTTTACAAGACCTTTCACAATGTTAATACATATTATATTTTTTTCCATTTATAAATTTATGATATCTATAATAAATCCATAGCAAGGACCATTTAAGTTATTAACATAGCTGTGAATTTAATGATTTTACATAATTTAATTGACATATTTCATTCTAAATTCAAAATAAATGAGATAAAAATTAAATACTTGACATCACCATTCTAAATACAAAATGAATACACATTTTAGACGTTAGTGCATAGAATTGCTTTTAACCATTTATTTTTATGTTTTTAATTATTGTTATTGCATATTTGGGGGGGATGATGATTTTGGTTATATTTTTATTGATAATACTTGTGTATATCTTAGCGGCAATTATGTGTATAATATTGGTATTTTATAAAATGCCCAGGAATTCTATATAATACCAAATACAGCCGGAAATCTATAAATTTGTTTGAATGCCAAACAATGTATAGGTAATGTATTAAATGTACCTTATCGGTTTTGTTATTTGACAATATTCCATCATAAAATATAAATCCATTAGTAAAGAAGAAACTGGATCTGGACAAGGCTTTATTAAATGTCCATTGTTCATGTTCAACAAAATATCAAAAAAACATCAATGTGCTTAAAAAAAAATTGCATTGCAATTCAAAATGTCATCCTAATTTACAGTGTTGTAATAAATAAACAAATTTAATTATTCTTTGTTAATCCAAACTTATTAAATATATAAATATTATTTTGTAATAATAGAATATTTTTAAAAACATATTTTTTCTAAACGAAATTTAAAATAAATTAAAAAAAGTGTATTGTAATTTGACATTATAATAAGTACGTTCTACATACATTTTTGAATTTTCCAAAATAATATAACAGTAGTAATAATCAAGCCTAGGCATAAGCAAGTTAAAAAGTTAAAGTTAAGTTAATTTTAACTTTTTAACTTAACATTTTTGAATTTAATTTTCATTAACTTAATTTTTAACTTAACTGATTTTTATTGACATAAATTTAATAAATAACGAGTTACTTTTAATCAAATCCAAGTTACATTAATTTATAAATAATTAAATAGTAAATATAATACAATTATTCCTAATGATCCATATTGCATAAACATTTCCTTTTTATTATTTTAAACCATACTTCTGACTATTTATTTATTACAAAATAAAAAATAAATAGATTTAATTTAAGTTTATAAGTTAATAGTTATTTTCCATATAACTTTTAACTTAACTGAGTTAAAATAACAATTAGGATAACTATTAACTTTAAACTTTTTTAAATGTTTTCTATCAACTTAACTTAACCCAATTAAAAATGATCATTAACTTGCCTAGGCTTGATAATAATGAATAAGTAATAACTGTGTACTAGGTACCATACAAATTATTTTTTTTTGTTTCATTTTTATGAATGCATTATATTCTGTAATATTAAATTGGTAGGTACTTTATAATCAATATTTTCTTATATACTAATAAAATTAATTGTCTTTGGTAGTATTATTATGATAAAAGGAAATGGATTTTCTTACTGATTACTGATTTCCCCATTCTACATATTGCCAATTTTTATATTTTGTAATTTTATAAAATGCCTAGGTATTATTCAAAACACAAAAGAAATATATTATACTATTCTTTAAAAATCACCAAGTATTATATCGAATTTCTAGGTATTTTATAAAATACCAATATTATACACATTACCGCTAACATATTACATAAATATTGATGGGTATAACATTCTTAAAAAACGTATAATTTTTTTTATAAGCTCATCTATTTATTTATTTTTTTGTTAAGTCCCTACATTTTATTCATGTACTATTTTAATATTTTAGGCATAATATTTATTATCTTTCAAGCCATATACGTAGGTGGTTAAAAGTTTTTTTATTAAGTTATTTTTGCTTAGTTTTCTAATATTTGTTAATTTAAAAAAAAAAAATCATAATATTAGAGTATAAGTGAATGCATATTTCATGGTGTTTTAGTGCATTTAATGCACAGCCCTAGTTATTACTTATTTATACATTTATGTATATATTTATTTATATATACATGTATAGTATATATATTTATATATTTATATATTCATACATATATATTATATATATTTATATAATCAAAATATTTATGACCTACCTTTATTATTCAATTGCGTATGACTATAGCTTATAGAGTATATACCATAGGCATACTTACAATATGGTATATAAAATAAATACTTGGTACAAAATCGATAATAATTATGGTTTAGTGTGATTTATTTATTTTTTGACGTTAAAAATTACTAATAAATCAGAATTTCGCGGTCGGACTTTGAAGTTATGACAATTTTTAAGTTTGCCAATTGTATGGCATTGTGTTAAGGATATTATAACACAGGCAATTGCGTGCACATGATATATTATGTCGGCAATGGGCACGGGTTAGGTACCAGGCTGGCACTATAGCACCGGACCCATATCCCATAGCTAATCCAGTTTATTATGATTATCGTAGTTCAATGGAGCACCGCTGATATGTGATAACTATCTTAAGGTATATACTATAGAGCTCAAAAAACCTATTTTTTTTGTTGATTTTTTGACTTTTATACTCTGGCTCTTAAATGCAAAACAATAACAATTATACACGGAATGGCTTACACAATCATCATAATTAGAGTTAGGATGTTGATGACTTTTGCATTTTTTTCCCTTTTATTCTGTACAATGCTATCATAGCTAAAAATTTGTTTCATGCTCCCTTGATGCAGAATATTCTAATTTTATTTTGCATTTTTCAACATTTTTAAGTCATTTTTTCATCTTTTAGGGCATATTTTGTACTTTTTATACAATGTGGGACATTTTTCACAGACTATAGATTTTAGGGCAAATGTTACACCCAAGTTTGGAAACAAATTTAATTTATTTAAAATCTAACTTTGGATTTGGACTATTAGTAAAAAATAATTTTAATATTATTATTGTGGGGTATATATCCACAATATACCCATATCTCTAATAAAAATTATTATTTATAAATAAGTTTTTTCACTTACCTTAATTATACTTAATTATTATTTTAGATAATTTTTAAGGTCATTTTTTGAAGTTTTTAGGGCATTTTTGCACTTTTTTTAGGGCATTTTTGTGTGTTTTTTAGGTCATCAACGTCCTAACTCTAATCATAATTATATAACGTTACTATTTTATCATATTATTCTGGTCATAATATCCTATACAGTATACGCGTAATACAATTTCAATTTCTAACAATCGATAGTGCATTTTAAATCAACACATTATCGAATACATAGTTCAATAACGGTTTTCATTTAGAAGATAATAGTATCTTGTACCACACAGTAGTGGATCCAGAGGTCACCCAAGGGGGGGGGGGGGGGGTGTGAATTTTCAAAAATTAAATTACCTTTTTTTATATAACCTGTAATTTATTGTAGGCTAAAATGATTTGCATTATTTCACCTATAAAACTAAATAAATATGTAATAAAAATAAAAAATATTAGTTGTCAGCTCAATTTTATAATATAAAAATAATGTAAAAATACGGGCCAAGGGAGGGGGGGG
>NC_042493.1:63298539-63321490 GCF_005508785.2 Acyrthosiphon pisum
TTCTTTTATTTTTCCTTGGTCATTTCTTTGGTACTGTTTTACTTCACTGCCACATTGTGGACATTGTTTTGCACAAGGTAGTAAACCCATAATCTTGCAGGTATTTGACAGTAGATTCTTCGGTTAAAAAATTTTTATAAAATTCTTTAACTAGCATTTTAAAAACTATTTTTTCAACTCAAAATTTAAAAAAAGTTGTATTACTACAAACGACACTAAACCAACTAACCCAGTAACCTGTATTGTTACCTATGTGATAAAATATATATCGTTATGAAAAATTAGGATAAAACATATAAATTGATAGATAATAAATATAAATGATGCGGGATTCTCAGCTATATAGGTAGAACACATAACATTGATAGACCGCATACTATACTCATATTTATAGTTACGTAGCACACAAAACGGAAGTAGACCGCATATTGGGAGATAGCCCATAAAACGATAGAAAATTACATGTTATCATAATAAATATTTAAAGTTAATAGGCAACGTACCTATCGGCTATCAATTAATAATTGATTTATTCTTTACTGCCTACTAATTTATTCACATTTTTAATGCAGCCCACCGTGCAATTGTGAAACACTTTGACATTTTAATTACCTATATAGAAAAAAATGTATCAATGTGCATTTATTCAGCAAAACTGTGAAACTAACGAAACGATGTGTCAAATATAAAAGTATATACCTACAGTAGTATTCGGGTTATTCGATGTTAAGTTAAAAAAAATCTAAATTGCATTTTTTCCAAAAACTAGTGATTTTGAAAATGCATTAAGTACTCATAATCTAAATCATTCAAATATTGTAAAAATTAAAATATTCACTACTTGATTGTAAAAAAAAGAAGGAGAAAAATATCGAAAAATGTGGGGGTATTTAGTTAAAAACATTTTTTTACATCAAGTAGGAAGTTTCTTTAGCCAAAGCTAATATTATTCTTGGCACAAATCACTCATAGGTTAATTTTGACCCCCTCTCATCGTGAAAAAAAATTTGACAAACAATATACTCGAATAATACTAATTAGATGTTTCGTATAAACTGTCTAGGTGAATATTATACTATCTCAAGAGCTGTAACATGTTTTTGGCAATATTTATAATTGGCTAAGCATTGTAAAATAATTTAAAAGAGTTACAACTTGATGTCCTTATATCATTACCGGCAATAAGTATAAAAGGGTAAATAAATTAGAACATAAACTGAATATTGTAATGAATCTTGAACTAATAATTAAACTTTAAAATATTTAATTAATTAAATTTAAGTTTAAACTTTAATACATTTTAAAAATGTAATATAATATCTCACCATGTTTGTGAAGTGGGCTTATAGCATACTATACTTAGGTAGGTACTACAAAATATCTTTAACAATATTTAATAGGTACTTATTTGAGCTAAAGTAATTATATTATATGTTAAATGCTGTTAAAAAATGTTATTTTCTCGATTGAACCCGTGTGGTGCCAAATATAGTACCACATTATTAGTAACCTTGTACACACCCTATATTATATGATTTTCCACAGTTAAAGTGTCATTCAAAATGTAATTTTTTAGATAGTATGAAATTTATATTCAACAATTAATATGTTAGCCACAACATTCAATATAAAATGAATATATAATAATAATCACTTATCGGACATAATTTTTAGGGTAATTGTTTATGGCTACACGCTAGTGGAAAATCAATTCTGTTAAAGGTAAATATGAAAGCTTTTCTATTTTTTACATTAATTATTACAATAATTAAAATAAAAATGTCATTATTTTAGGATTTATGTCTACTGGACCTAACCGATCTTGAAAAAGAAGTACTATCGCTTGTGTCCCTAAATAAACTTCAGGAAATAAGTCTTGGAGTTCCAGTACGAATACCAACAGGTAAATATAACCATCTTAATCATTTAAAAAAAATTGAAAATTAATATTTAGGTATGCTTAAAGGTATATACATAATTAAGAGCTTATACATTATATTAACATGATAATTTATTTAATAGTTATCATTTTAAAACGTTTATTTTGTAGAGATACAAAAACATAATAAAAAAAAAATATTAGGTTTAATAGACAAGTGTCACACACATACCGTGGGTGTTTCTGTCAGTATATTTTTTTTCCAACTAATACTTTTAAACAACAATTTTTTTAAAAATTATTTGGTACTAAATAAAGAGAAATTTTCGTTTTCATGTTTTTTAAACAAAATTAAAATAGCCTTCAGAGCTAAACGATGTGAATATTTAAAAAATTAAGTAACGAATTTAGATTAAAAATTTAACTTGTAATATAAATTGGGGATAGGTGGGCACAGGGTATATGTGAGTAATAACTAATAGCACAAACACGTGTAAAAGGTAGCATGGAGTCATACTGTTAAAATTGCAATTGATGGATATTTTTTCAATATTTTTGTTTTTTACTTAAACATATATAAAACATAAAAAGTGTTAACATTTAGAAAAATAACATCATCATTGTAAAAGTAATAATATATTCTTCGCTTCACTAAAAATCTAAAATTATTTTAATTTAGTGAATAATGAATAATGAGTTACAGATTTTACAATATGAAACACTTCATGCCATTTTATATATCGCATGTTAAATGTTAAACAAATAAATTTATATTAGTTTCTTGATTTACAATTTGTAATACATTATTAAATAATATTTAATTATTATTGTTCCTATTAATAATAATTAAATATTTACTGAATTTTACTAAAAAAAATTTAATATTAATAAAAATTATATTTAAAATTATTATTTAACTGCCAAAACTATTACTTATAATAAGAATGTATTTATAAAAGGTTTTACTACTTAAAATATTTTAATATTATGCTTTCGGTTCTACACACACTGGGTTAGGAATATGAATTATGAAATATTTCAATAATAAATAGGTATTCAAAGACTAAAATTTCAGAAACGAAAAAATTTGTTTACTTTTTATTTGGCAAAAGTCCATATCCAAAACAAAATTTATGTCATTATGTTCTGTATGCACTAAATAAGTGTCAATGTGGATTTTTCTTTACAATTTATAGCTTCTTCGTATAATCTAAAACCATTGTCGTTTACGATCTTACTTAGTTTATTTTTTCGTATTTTGTTAAATTTTCTCATGATTATACACTGATTTCATAATATAATATACACACAATATTAAAATACATTAACACATTTTATTTAAAATTAATATTCGTGGAATATTTGAACGCTAAGGTAGCTTACACTTTACATTTGGTTTGTTTACAGGAAATGTTCTATCAGCTGGTCCTAAAAAGCGAAGGCCATATCTTTTGAAAAGAAGGGCAAATACCACCGGCAACTTGAAAGATAAGGATGATAACGGTAAGATTTATAAATATATTTTCGTATTTCTATTTTTAAAGTAGGTACCTACCCATAAACATTAAAAATTGATAAGATGATAAGAATTTAACATAGTTTTCTGTGAAATACACACATAATAGTGCATTTTATCACCACTGTCCACCCGTACCACCGTCCATACTCTATATATTTCGTGTAAACTATTCTTTTTGGTTAAAAGCCAGATGAACATATACATTTTTTGTGACAAGTCTGATAGAAATTCATTCCAAATGAAAATCCCGCGTACGCTACTAATAACTATTATACATAATAATATGTAGTTTGTTAAAATTTTTAAATTGTTGTATAATACTTGTACATAGGTAAACGTAATTTCATTAAATGTTAGCAGCAGCTAAACTAAAATCGTCACCTATGACAATTTGCTTGCAATTATACACAATTATTAATTATTCACGACGCGACCTTATTTGAACTTTTACCAAGATGGCTGATCGTAATACCTACCACACAATATATTTTGTTCAAAATATATACCTGTATATTTATAGGTACTTAAATTCATATTTAAATTAAAAAAATAACTCAGACATTGACTAACCAGATAACTGATGAGGGGCATTTAGCCATGAGTGTTTGTTTAAAAAAAAATATGACAAACTACCCATCCCTATTTAAAAATGTTTGCAGTGATTTGCACCCTCGAGGTTATGCCTAATATTGCCTGTGTATATACACTTTAACTATACTAATTAGTATTTTACACAATAAGGATGAACGATAGCAGATAGGACCTTAAACCTAACCTATTACTACAACTATGAACTGTACATAAATTATTTATTAAGAATAAAAATTATTTTATCTGAATTACTTCTTGGTACCTATTAAATATATCTTTGTAGATTTACTATCTATGCAATATTTAATATTACTATACCTACGCATACCTACCTAAGTTAAACTGTACTTCAAAACTCCACCAAATGTATTCTGTAGATCGTCTAAAACGACTTTTAAGCCTACACACAACTGTAAAAAATATTAAGTAATAAGCTATAAAGAAAAACACTGCAATATTTATATTAACTTTGAAATAAATGAATTGGATAAATATATTTAAAAACTATTACGATTTAAAAAATGAAAAAAATGCAAAAGTACATTCGTTCTCACTTCAGTCCAAGACAGTATTATTATGTTATTATATTATATGATTTATGATAAACGAATACATTTTAAACAATATTGACAAATTAACTTCTATTGTGTAAGCCTATATAATTTGTTAAGTTTTATACACCGAACAACACGAATTTGACATAATTTGTTTAGGTATGGAATACAAAAGTAGATACTATTATAGAGTATGCTACACTTGTATTAGTGTCTTTTTATATCCATACGTTTGTTAATCCAAAAATAATCATTTAGTTATTTTGATCTAAGATAAAAAAAAACATAATATAAAAATGAAAGAAAACAAAACCCGTCATGGCTGACCGTCTAGATAACCTTGATATAGTATTATTAAACAATCAACAGAGTTTAAAAAAATGGTAATGTTCAAAAACGTTTATTGAACTAATTTATTAAGTTGACAAAAATATACTGACTGTTGGACATAAAAAAATTTTTAATGTTTTTAATGTTATTATTATATGATATATTTTTCGTCTAAAATCAATTTTGGAGTATATTTCTTGGAATTGCAAACATGATCTGTATAGTACATATATATATTATAGCATATAGTATATATTAGTATATATATATATTATAACATAAAAACAATAAAGAAAAAATACTGTAATTTTGTGTCACAGTGTAGTACCCTCTTATAAAGTTTTCAACAATAATTTTATAAAGTGATATATAGATTTTTTTTAATTAAAAAAAACATGTACCTATTGTCTTTTGGTTATTTTCTTAAACACGTATAAAATCTAATTTGGGATTTGGAACAACTTGAAATTAATAATATATATATATGTTTATATCAATATATTTTAACAACGTATTTATTCTAATTATATATAAATATATATTCTTTTGGCGTTTTAATTACATTGAGATTAATTCATTTTACCTGGATACCTATTGCTTAATATTGAATAACACTCTGCTTAGAATCGGGTTTTGAATGCGATTTGTTGCATTTAAATTTTAAACAAAAATACTTTCATGGCCATTTAATGATATTTTGTAGCCAAGGATAGGTTTATTTTTGAAGAACTTAAAGGGGAAATTGATTAGGTCATTACTCTTTGAAAAAAAAGCGCATAAGTGAAAAAAGAACCTATTAAATATTATAATACTTAATAACTTATAAGACGTATTTGTGTGCGCACGCATAGGCTTGAGTTTGAATCGAAATATGGCACAAAATATGTACAATATAATCTATGCATCGGATGCAATCGTCATCACGTGGCCATCAATTTAATTTCCGTATGGCGACTCACGTATCATTTATTTTACCAAGAATAATAATAATATTATTGTAGCTCTAATATACGTACTCTGTACAATGATGGGGTCATTCTGTCCACGCGTAGACCAAGAAATGTTAATAAATGTTTTATTATAAAAATTAAACGATCTAAATAGTCTAAACCTAATAGTCTGCCGAAGAAACCGAGGCCAAGGTCAATTGTCCTTGTTATTAATAACTAATTTACTCCAACTATTATAATATTATGTACTGCAAGTTGAGATGACCAATACAGAAAACATTGACCCGACAGCACGAAAACTACTTCGGAATACAATTTGCACATTTCTAGAATACCCATAGAGATTATATATTAATTCCAAAAGTAAATATACCAAGTAAAATAAAATGTATAAATTAAATTGTACTTCAAAACTTGTTTTATATTTTTATCAAACAAATATATTATTTAAATGACAATTAACCCAATATTATAGGCTATAGCTAACCGTAGAATGATTCGTAATTAAATTTGCCATAGAACATAAAACATGAAACATGCACGTTCCGAGTAATATTATAATAGGCTGCCTAATAAAAATAATTACACAAGTGACGAGAATAATTAAGCAGCTATACAAGTAGGTAGTCCATGATTGCGTTTGTCGTCATTAATTTAAAGATTATTTTTCAAAACTGAGAAAATAAATAATAGTTTATTCTTTTTGTAAAACTCAATATCTCAGAGAAGTTTAGTCAAAGATGGTAATAAAATAGAAAAACGTTTGAAAAAAAATGTATTTGTTATATATACAGTGAAATCCACGCGTAGTCTGGGTGTTTTTTCAGGCAAATAAGTTAAATTTAACTCTATTTTTTTGGCATAGGTTGTGACAAGATATTAAATCGTCATTACATTATGTACACTTGTGCATACTGTGACGTTCCTTCGGACTTCTGTCAATCCCACGGTTTTGTATCCAGGAGAGCATAAAAATCTTACGAAAATCTAGGTTGTTTATTTTTAAAAATTTCATCACGGCCTAGTTTACGTTATTTACAAAAAAAACAATATAACCATGACAATGAAAACATTCACACTCAAAATAAATATAATAAATTTAACATGATTAAGAACTACGGATAAGACGTGGTAACAGAAATATTATGTACTTAGTTGTATGCGAATTTGTGCATATCAAATTAATTTTCATTCAAGGCACTTACCTACCTATTACCTATAGGTACCTAATAATTACCTATGCTTACATTTTTTTTTTTAATCTTTGAATTCATATCAAATTTGATGTTCTCAATAACTAATCTAAAAAGTTTAAAAAATAAATTTTAAACGGAAAATATTAAACAAATAATTACATCTATATACATCTACATGAGCAAAAATTGAAAATTCCCAGTACTTTGAAAAATAATGGCAATTACGTTTTGCCAGTTTTAGACTAGACAACATCGATTTTGTAGTAATTCAAAAATGAATAACTGTAGATACTTGAAATGTTCACCTGATGTTTATACTTAGTATTTTTAAGAAACAAAATACATTTTTAAAATAGTTTGGCTTTTGTTGAGCTATTGGGAGACATTTGAAATTGTCAAGTTTTTTTTAATTTATGTTAGTAATTTTTGTTCATTTACTTTAAAGTTTGAAAATGTATACAGAGTTACTCATAAAGTGTCATCAAGAAATTAATACAAAACAAAAATACATGGTCACAAATAATTTTATAAGCGTTTAAAGTTCAAAATTCGACAATAGGTATTCGTAAAAATTACGAAAATATTCAAATATTTTTGTAGTTAAAAATTCATAAAATATTCAATTTCAATAAGCAATTATAGGCTAGAAAATGTAATACCATGTTCTTTATTATAAGTTTTTCATACAACAATCTAATAATAATATAGAAAATACATACGCACAATTTTTTTATAGACATCTAAATATCTGATGCTCTTATTTTGAAAAAAAATAACAATTCTACTGTTTTTGTTATAATTTGGAAATATTAATCGTATGGACTTGAAACTTTTCACCATAATATATACCTATCATTATTTGCTACATACATTTGAATTTACAAAATATTTTAACAAAATTTAAATTAACAATTCACGCCGTTCGATGGTACGTGGTACATTAACTACGGAGTTGGAAATTGATTACCAACATACAATATCTGTCATAAAATATATTATTAATTATTATGTAACACATTATGCGATGTTTTTGGAAAAAATTAGATCTACTAAACTAATAGAAAAATAAATTAAGTTATTTAAATAAATTATAAAATATCCTTAGAAATAGTTGCGGACTCTCTGATTAGAACCGTTTTTCTATGAAATGATTTATCAATGGCATAGGTTGCAAAAAGTTTTTTTTTCATAACTACAGACAAAATTAATAATAGAAGATTCTTCACAAATTATTCTACCCTTAACAAAGAAAAAAGTTTATTGGAAAGTTAAGTTATTTATAGCCATGAGATATTTTTAATTTATATTATTTTTTTTTAATTATTTCATTTGGCTATTTATACAAGTATGCTATAGGATGACACAATACTCCGCTCAGAATAATTTTTCGTATCTAATTGATTATGATTGAATTAAAATATATAACACATCCATTACAATGGTATACTCGACAACTACTGCACAGAAGAGCAGTACTTATTCAGCTTTTTATTACTTATTTGCTATTTTAATTACAATATGCATTTTTATTTTTATATTTTTTGGAGTACCTACTTCTATACATAAAAATTGAGTTTTGGATGAGTAGTTTGTAGTACATAGCATTGAAGTTTATAGGTATTGTAAGGCTACTCCGCAAAGTTATGGTTCGCTATTCCGCTCAACTACTTAAAATACAAAGTTATAACTAATAAACTATTTGTTCGAAATTTGAATTTTATGAATCAAAATATTTCTAACTTCGGAAAACATTATGCTTTATTATATGTAATTAAAAATATATGACGTATTCATTCAAAATAGTTAAAACTTTAAAAAAAAAATATTCAAAAATATTTCTAACGACTTACAATAAATTATGTAAAAGAAATATTTTCAAAAACGTAATTATTTTTTGAAATAATGTTACGGAATAAACGAAATATAAAAGGGCTTTTATTAAAGCCAACAACAATATAACAAAATGATAGGTTAAAACAGAACGGTTTGACGGATGAAAACCGCACCAAGTAAATGCAAACGACAATACGATGGTGTGGTTTTCATCTGTCATAACCAAATGCGCGGACCAATCAGCGACTGACTAAGTTATCAAAAAGGGTATATATACCGGACGGTTTCGATAACTTGGTCAGTCCGTTCCATACCTTCATACTGTCAACATCTACCAAAAACGTTCCGACAGAAGAAGGACCAAGACCAGAAATACAAGCCGCCGACAACCTTACCGCTCCACGGTAACAAGAATCGCCCAGCCGACGACCACGCCGCTCAACGGCAGCAAGCGTCGCCCCGCCATAGAAGACCGTCTACAACGCCGCTACACGGACAGCAAGCGTCGTTCAGCCGCCGGCCACCGACGAACACGCCGCTTCCCGGCTGTAAGTGCGTCCAACCACCGACGATACGCCGATCATCGACCGCAATCACTGTTCGACCGGCGAATACCGACGACCTCACCGCTCCCGGACGTGAGACCGGTACAAACCGCCGACACCGTCAGTACCAGTCAGCCACGTTCGTCGTCGGGGTGCCGCTTAACCTAAGTTTGCACTGACGACGGCCGTCTCTCCGGCCAACTATATATTTTATAAACCGTAATCCGTTATAAAGATAGAGTCCGGCAGTTACCCGACCAGTACCCAAGCACCACCGATTGTGCCGACCCACTTAGTTAAATCTGGTCGGCACAAATCGACGCTATACTCGTCCCAATATTGTAAATATACTTATACCTTTACATAGCAATAGAGAGAGACTTGAAAACCAAAAAGACAATCGTTGTTCTTTATTTACGACGCGGGTCGTCCAACCGGACGCACCGTTTCAATAATTAGTGTCTAACGTTAAATGAATCACCGTATACCTACAACTATATACTCTAATATTATTCTATAACCAATATATTAAAATAAAGCACATTGAAATATTTTTGGAAATAAAATCTGTATACTTATATTCAACTACAATTTGCTTACCACCAATAGTATCTAATATGTTATTAGGTAGGTAACTAATTGTTGTTACCTTTTAAAATACTAACTTTAAAAAATAAAAAAATAAAACTTGTTTTACGTCAGAAATTATTTTTACATGTAAATAAGTAATCATCGTTGTATACTTAAGTGTGTTTGTATATGTTCTTAAACGATCTCAAATTGTATGAACATCAAAATGATTTATGACATCTGAACATCTCCAAACGCCCACACGCGCAGTTATACAACTAAAAAATATGCAACAAATAACAATCATAACAAACAAAATAAAAGAATTTTAAAGTATCATTTATTCTTATTTAAAGCAGAAGCATAATTAATTATATCATCTTTAAGGTGTCCTTATTATAGCTTGTCCACTTAAATATGATATTTTCATATTATTTATATTAAGTCTCAATTGATTATAAAACAATTAAAGTCACACACAATTACGCAAGTAGTAAGTACCACTAATTTACATATTTTAACATAAATGATTCAATCGTAAAAAGACGGAAAAGTACTCATGGTTCTTGTTTCTATAATAGGTAGTTGCCTAGTTTAATAAATTGACGTAATATTTTTATAATTATATACTTACTGGATTAAACATTATAATTTATATAACCAAATCCAATAGAATATTTTAACACTTCAAATTAAAATTATAAGTAGTGTTAGTGTATTACCCATGTCCTTTACATCTAAATAATACATTAATACCTAATATATTAATCTATCAAATAATTGAAAACAAAACTATTTTTAGGTAATATTATCAACTTTAGGTGTTTGTAATATTATAAAGCACAAATTCATTCAATCATCTCGTTAATGCTTTCACGACATTCAAACATTTTTATGCAAAGCACCACAATTTATTACTTGTATTAGAGGGAAAATATTGTTGTAGAAAACCATACAGTATTTTATATTATTTTCGTTGTTTTCGTAAATCGTAATAATTCCTACGAACACTATAAGTTGAACATAATATGTATTAGTGTATACTGCTCGACAAATAATATATCATTGCCGTTGTTATTTTATTTTGTTTGTTTTTCTGCTAGTGATTATACCTATTAATAAACTATTTTTTTTATTCTACATCATTTTATTTTTGTCTGTGGAGTGTATAATGTCGTTAGCGTGCTTGTGTGGTCATCGTTTCCTATACATTTTAATATGCTGCTATACACCGTAATATTAATTTATTATACCAACAGTTAACAGTAGTAATATATTTAATGACATTTGTTTTATATTTTTTATGTTTGGGGGGTTAAGTTACATTATAAACATAAGACAAATTACGAGATTTTTTCTTTCGTTATTGCTACAAATAACAATATTATTTTTTTTTCTTTTTGAAATTTTAATTTTTATAAACGATATTACATATTTCAATGTCTTCAATTTCTAACTATAAAAAAAAAACTCAGAGAAGCAGAATCAAACAAACAGCTCCGAATTGCTATCACTTGAAGTCCTAAACATAAGAAAAGTTTTAGTTGTATTATATGGGAAAAAATGACGTGCGCCAGTCAGATATGACTATTTTGACGTTTTGACTTATGTATTGACATGCTTAGACTAAAGAAATGTCATTAGGGATCTGACTATAATGTGTGGACAATTTCAAAACATTTGGATACTGCCAGGTTATTTGTTCAGCGATACTGCTGTATTAAATGTATGTTTTCTTTGCATGTAGGTACATATATTATGGAAAATAAATTAAAAACTAATAATCAAAAATATATAAATTACAATTTTTTTTTTAAATATAATATTATAATAATATATAAATGCATCTTTTAATTAGAAAAGTAATAGTTACAATTTTTTTTTTTAAATGTTTACACATGTGCTGTGAAGAACGTACATTAAAATTATTATTTTTTAATCGTTTTGTTTTATATACACGATTCGTACACAATGTATAAATACTTTTTAAGATTTTATGTTTGTAAACAAAAATAAAAAGTTCTCAATTTAATTTTTTAACATTGTTCACGGCTAAATATTCACACAAGTCCTGAAGAACGTTTTTTAAATCAAATTTTTATGAACATAATTATGATAATATTTAATGAGGTGTTAAATAATTAAAAGTTGGCTGTTGTATGGTGTATATATAATTATATGTATTTATATATATTCTGTTCTCTCCTAAATTGATATTTACCACCAAATTATAAATAAATAATTTGCACTTTAGAACTTATCTATTTTTAGAAATTTTTTTAAATTTATATCTTCAAATATCGTTATTTTCATTGAAGATATAATTATAACAATAGGTAAAATGTTAAAAATATATAAATATGAACAAAATATTTCATTAAATAAGAAATAAAAACTATAGAAACCACTTAATATAATCAGAGTATATTTTAAATCAAAATTATACCATTTTATATCAAAATTTAGAAAATAATTGTTTATATTAAGCTACAATCTAGGTATCTAAATATTAAATATAGTTCTGAAACACCGTAATATTATAGACTCTTAAGTGGAGAAAAAAAATGCCATTTTACTATTTTAGGTACAATAATAATATTGTTATACATATTTTTAATTCTATCAATTATTTAGTCTCTTGTTAACTTTACTTAGACTTTTATTTTATCAATTTTAATTTTGAAGTTGGAACATTTGACGCAAATTGTTTGTACGCAATTTTGCAAATTTGATTCCACAATTTTGTTAACTTATCACAAAACGTAATAGGGTAATACCTACGCAGGTTACAACTTACAAGTTAATTATTATTTATAATTAAAACTAATAAATTATGGGGTTTTCCATAGTACTATGGTAAAAATAATATTTATTAATTTCATGAATAAAAAACTTTATTTTTTTTATAAATGTGTCATTTTAAGCCCAGTGATTTTAAATACTAAATATATATATATACATAGGTACTACATTATATATTGTATACTTGTATCTAAATTGTAATTTATCTCAAAATTTTTTAATAACAATTTTTTATGTAAATAACATTCTTATAGTTACAAATTACAACGAAATCACTGTTACCTATATTAAATTACATATTTAATACCTGCATAATATAGGTATGTTATTTATAATTAGTCATTTTGAATTAGTCAAATTGATTTTAATTCAATTTTTCGTAATGGTTTTAGCTATTCAATTGTAATAATATATATATATTTAAGAGGTATCTTATGATATGAAAAAGACTTGATTTTTATAAAGTACTAATAATAGAAAAAAATAACAATATGTGCGTTACTTACTGTAGTTTTTTCAAGAGTGTACAATATCGAAACTGTAAATTGTTCTGCCACGAAAAAAAGTTACAAATACATAGCATATTATTATAGTCATAGCAGTATAATATAAACGTTTTTATAATAGAGATAAAATTATATTAAATATTTTCGAAACTCGATTTCGTTTGAAACGAAAAAATAAATTTCGTGAGTGTTGATAATAAATGTGAGCATCCTAAGGTTAACATTTATTTCAAAATCCGCGTTATAATCAATATTATATCTTATTTTTAGAAAGTCTTTATCCACACACAATATTTGGCGTATCGTTAAACGATTGCTTAGAACAAGAGCGGTCATCAAGATCTCACTTAAAGGTTCCAACCGAGGCTCAATATGTGCCGAAATCCCCACGAGGGAGAAGCAGTTTTTCAAGTTATATTGAAGTTCCCAAAGATTCTAGTGAGGTAAATTTGTAAAATTAACTAAACTTGATTTGAAATTAAAAAAATTATGGCTTGAATATATCCTTTTTGTATTGTTATACGTGAGTTAGTAAATTATATTATGATGTTATTGTATTTTCCACATTACATAATATTTTCTTTCTAGCGATCACATTCCTGTGACTCTACATCAAGCACACCTGTCAGTGAGTTGATTAAGACTTTCACAAGTTCTAGTTCAGATATTTTATCTGATGATAATGATAATGACATTAAATCAAACAAAAATGGAGTTCCTAGTTTTGTCACTTCATGCCTGAACTACTTAGAAACATATGGGCTTCACAAAGTTGGAGTATTCCGGATAAGTAGTTCGAAAAAACGTTTAAGACAGGTATATTTTACTTATAAAAATTATGATAGTATAGACTGTGGGCCGTATTTAACAATTTTTACAAACGCAATAGTCAATAGTTCTAAATCCTTATTCATTACCTAGTGAAAATATAGAATTTGAATATTTGAGAAGACGTCGTACCCACATGTGTTGTCTCCGTCTTACTGGCTCTACATACCAAGATGTAAAATCTAATTTTGTGTAATTAGAGTGGATTAACCTATCAGTATAAATTATTATCAGCTGTGTTCTGTGTTGGATTTCTATGATATATATATTTTTTTAAGCAAGTAATTTAGTTATGAGTACGTATGAAAAATATTAATATGTAAAAATGCTTATAACACGCTTAAAAATTTAAATATCGTGAAAATCAACGAAAGAACACGCAGCACATAATGTTTTTACCTTTAAATTTCATAATAGGTAAATTTAAGCTAACAAAACACAATAATGTGAGCTACAGATCGTATATTTTGGTAAGTTATGCGTCACTAAGACGGAAACAACACAATATGAGGATTGCGGGTACGACGTCCTCGTGATAAATTTATTTTTATTTTCATTATAAAATGTTCTTAAAGCTTCGAGAAGATTTCGATCATGGGAAAACGTTAGAAGAAACATTATCAAAAAATGAAGATCACGTACACGATGTAGCTACTTTATTAAAAGAATATTTTCGAGCATTACCTGATGCATTACTCTGTAACGATCTTTATCAATGTTTCATACAAACTCAGAGTATGTATATTCATATAAACAAAATACATTTATGTATACTTTAACGAGTAATCATTACTTGGCATTTTTTTTTTTTTTTTTAGAAATACGTAACAGGCATTTGCAACTGGATGCAATTAAACATCTTATACAATTGTTGCCTGTGGCAAATCGTAATACACTCTACGCACTACTTATGTTTTTGAGTAATATGGCAAAATTTTCAGAAGATTCAAAAAATATAAATGGTAAGATATGCTTTTAAAACAATAATAAACTATGTACTTACCTACAGTAAAGTATAATAATATTATATATTATATAGATTATTTTATTTTTTCTGTAATATTTATGTTTATATTTAATAAACTTTTAATAATTAATTTATAACTTTTTAAAATATTTACGCAGATAATAATTAAGTATTAATATTAATATTTATATTTAAGTATAATAACAGTATCTAAAAATGTATTCAATTTCGACATTTTTAATAACCAAGAAAACATTAACTGGATTGATGCAGCTAAACTATAAAAATATTCATCGACACAACGTATACCTATAAATATTTATATTCAACATTATTGATTACCATTGACCAATTACTGTAAAAATTAATATAGATACATCTAGAACAAATACCAAGCTACAAATAAAAAAAAATAATCTTAAAATAAACTGCGTGCCTATATATTATAGTCACGAATCTTGAAAATTGTTCGCTTTAATTGCCTTAATAGAATTATTAGCTCTTATTTACTCGGTCTGAAAACTTCACATATTTTTTATTCAATGATTTAAAAAGTTAAGAAAATCGTTTTTTATTTCTAACAATAGATTAACTTTGTTTTAGGTCATTTAGTAGAAGGTAATAAAATGGATGCAAGTAACTTAGCTACGCTATTTGCACCAAACATCCTTCATAAACCTATTAAAGAACTTAGTTCCAATGATTTAAGTGAAGAAATGACGATGGAAAGAAGATTAGCAATTGACGTAGTTACAGCTCTAATTGTAAATTACGAATATTTATTTAAGGTACAGTGAAATATACAATATATATATATTATATTTTAACTATACTTAATCAATTTTCTATGATAATTTACAAATACCATTAGCAGAATTTTAAGATTTTGTATAGAATGTAGATATAACTTTATATTATTGTGTCTATACATTTAGTTGTGACACATAGGTACATTATACACTATTGTCTATTAAAACAAATATATTATTAGTTTAATAATATTATAATATTAACTTAAGTTATATTCTTACATTGCAATACATAGGTAAATTTAATATTTCATTATGAAATTATTCAGAATTCTAAAATGTATAGGCAATAGCATTTTTAATATTATCACTGGGTGCAATTATTACATCATTTAATATGTATTCAAATTTTTAATATAAGAACAACCATTGATTTTATAAGGAAATATCTATTTAAAGTTCGATATTTCCTCCATTTATAATGAAACAAGTAGGTATACTTACCTAATTTAAAATAATTCAAAAACAATAAAATTACATTAATAGTAAATATAATTTATTTATTTAAATACTTAACGGGTGATAGCCCAATACTACATAATACTCACTATAAGTAAACAAATAGGTAATCAACATGAGAATTCGGAAAAAATAAAATAGTTATAACTATAATTAGGTATTATATTTCACATATCTTAAGATTCTGTTGTTACACATTTTTTAATATGATTTTTTATTATTATATAATTATTATGAGGACACTACACAGATATTTGCTGTCTCCATCTTACAAGTGCGTAACATAGCAAATTTACGCTCAGTAGATCGCATTTAGCACAGTTAGTTTAAACATTTGAGTGAATTGACGTATTATGAAACTTGATGATAAGAACATTATCTGTGTTTATGTTTCGGTTTATTACGATAATTCAGTTTTTAGGTGAGTTATGAACATTTTTAATTTACACTTTATTATATAAGCATAACTTGGTAAAAAAAAAATAACTATCGTAAATAACCCACATACAAACACAGATAATGTTCTTAACATCAAGTTTCATAATTTTTAACGTGATCTACTGAGCTTAAATTTGCTATGTTATGCACTTGTAAGACGGAGACAACAAATATCTGTGAAGCGTCCTCTTGATTATAAATAATTATACCAAATACTTTATGAAATTTAGAAAAAAAACACCCCATTGGTCATTGGGTAATTTTAGACATTAATAATATTATCTGTAAATTAGAAAATATTTAACTTTACTTTATAAGTGAATTATAAAGAAAAAATACTATAATAATGTGGTACGTACATATGTAAGACAGAAATGACAAATTTGAACTAGTATTGCGTATTATTATTTATTTAAATAAAATGTTTTTTAAGGTACCAGCTGACCTCCTCGATGAAGTATATGTCCATATGCTTGATACAAACCCAGAAGGTCTAGACAATGTGATGAGATTACGATTTTCGAACGTCGAGAAAACTATCCAGTAATTTTAATACTGTTGTGTGCGTTATTGTTTAAGATACTAAAAAAAAAATAAGTAATTTGAACAGTAAAATTTAATTTTTGTTTATTTTTAAAATGTTTTATTTATATTAAGTTACATTGCTCATTAGTTGATGCGTTCATTAAACGTGTATATTATGTTTCGTGTAGGTATAAATACTGACACGCACTAATCTAATTTGATGATCGATAAAAAATATGATTGAGAAAAAATTAAACAGATGTGAAGTAGAGCAAATTTTAAAGTCTAACAATCGTTTTTTAATAGTTTGTATTTATAGGAAATTAGCTATTATATTCAGTCAGTGGCACCAAACCATTTTTCCTTAACAATTTAACTAACTACTAGTAGTTATAATTCTCGAAGAGTTGAGAAACACACAACTAATTTAAGCTGATAACTGACACGGATAACTATCAACTAATAATGAATGAATAAACAAAATTGTATTCTGTTTAAATAGACTAATATATAGGTATTATGTACCTATAATTACACATCTACAATAAATGTACCCAGTTCAATCCAACAAGTTGGGCAACGTTGATCCGTGCCACTGTTCAGAATACACACATTTAGCAAACAGTTTTCATACTAATTTTAATAAATTACTAGGGTTAAATTTGAGATAATAAAGTATAACAATAAAAACTGTATCGTTATATTACGTACTAAAATTTTCATATACTTACAGATAAATATAATATACAACTTATAAATAAAGTTAAATAACAGTCATTTTAAGATTAATAATATAAAAAAAAATAACAGACTAGGCATAAGGATTTTTTATGACTTACAATTCTTTGCATTAACATAAGTTTATAATTAATAAAATAATTTTTAATCTTATTGTAATTAGCAGAAACATAAATATAATCTTTATTACAATAAGTAATAATGATGGTATGCCACAATAAGTGGAATTTAAACATATGCTTTGCTACTTTAAATAACTTTATTTAACATGTAATACTAACACTAAGCATTCATTTAAAAATAGACCAACAGTTTCACGGTGAACTGAATTATTTTAAGCGGTGAATTTCTGATTTTTTTTATTATTATAACTTATATACTGCAATATTAAACTTTAAAACACCGTGGAATGTATGTCTTTAAATTTTGTGTTAAATATATGTAGGTAGTTATGAAATTAAATCGTTTTGTATTTACAATTATTTTTATTGTTAGAAATGGATCCACTCAAGAGTCAAAAGAAACTTTGTTAAATGTACAAGATAAAACTGGAACAAGTGTTTCTCCAGAACTTGAGTCATCAAAACATTTGGAAAGTCAGGAAAAAAAAATTTGGACAAGAGGAGAATTTACACACCAAAATTCCGGAATAGGTGGATCGGACGATAATGAAGATTATAGATATAAGTAAGCTGCATTTTAAAAACATAATTTTAGTTCATCCGTTGATATTTTGCAAAAAAAATCTATACATTTTTCTGCATTTCTGTATTTTTGTATAGTTTTGTATAAACATGTGGTACATTTTAGGCCTAGAGAAAGAGAAACCAGAAGAAGCCGGAGTAAAGGAGTGACGGCTTTTTTTCCGGACGATGTTGAAGCATTTACTTACCCAGTATTTGAACGCATGCAAATGAGTAAAAAGCCTGAAAAAATGTCAAGTAATCAAATACATGCCAACGGAAACCAAGTAAGTTGTATTAAAACCAATGGAAATTAGAATATTTTAATTACGTATATTTATATCCACCAATAAAATATATATATTACTTATGTTTATGGTCAGCTTAAATGAAAAATACTGATGAATGAGTGCAGGATAGTAAAAAGTACCTATTTCTGAAGTATTAAATTTGAAAGCACTGAATCAGTGCATTCAAAACACAATTATTCTGAGCAGAGCTCAGTTAATACTACGCTTATATTGCCGATATTAATTAAATACGATTTTAACTTTACTTAATTGCGATTTTTCAATAGAGAAGAGAGAAAATTACCGGTAACGTAGAAAAATCATAATAACAATAATATCTACCAGATTTTGTACCCATCTATAAAGCTGCTTTTTCAGCACTAATTCTGCCCTAAAAAAATGTTTAAAAAGATAAATTATAGCAAGATAATACGGTAATTGATAAATGATAATTATTTATTTTTTAATACAAATTCAATAAAAAAAACCAACTTAACCGATTACATAGTGCTTGCTAGCTGCATATTTTGCATATATATATAGCTATGTAAGCAATTCAAATACCTGAGTAATAACTAATAACTAATAAATGATAACTAAATAACCTTAATTATTTATTTAAATGTTTGCTTTAAAGTTAGAAACGACATAATATGTAACATCGTGGCCGACGAAGGGGGCTCAGACCCCTGTTAAAAAGCGTCCCTTTTAAAAATTTTGTATTACCTTTAATTTAAATTTTACATAAAATAAATTACAAATTTGAATATTATTCAGGGTTATAAGTAGGATGAGTATGCTTACACAATCACTGTTTATACATTACGTCATACAAATTAGACGTTACACATACAATTATGTATGGAACGCTTAAAATTATATGAAGACTTATATACCCCGAATTTTTCCCACTTTAAGGGGATTCAATACCATAATTTTCTGTCTTTGTCTAACACGCACGCGTGGCATAGTATTTTAGACGCGTTTTTTGCCAAACATAGCAATTGATCTAAAAAAGCGATAATAATATTCTGAAAACCGATTTGAATTTATCGTCAAGTCTACTTGAAATTGACTTTCCCACATTTTTGATATTATCTCCCAAATTACTAAAAATGTCATATTAAAATAAACTATTTAAAAATTGTTATATTTAAATTTTCGGAGAAGTATTGAAATCAAAAAATGAAATATGTGGGAAAATCGATTTCAAGTAGACTTGACAACTAATACAAATTTGTTTTTAGCATTTTTATCGCTTCATTAGATCAAGTGGTATGTTTGGCAAAAAACATGTCTAAAATACTATGTCACGCGTATGTTAGACAAAAACAGAAAATCACGGTATCGAATCCCCTTAAGCCGTGCCTACCCTCTACATAATACATTATATGTATTTTCTCCGACACATACATACCTAATATAGGTGTAATAAGACATTCAGATTCAGTAGGAATAGGAAATGGTAATTGGTTTTTATTTATTCACTCAGGATAGTAAAATTTCAATATTCTTTCAATATTATCGATTTTGTTTAGGTAAATGATTATGACGGCGTTATAACTGCGAGTTTAATGATACCCGTGCCAATTAAACAACTACCTAATTCGTCATACCCATTGAATGTAGAGGACACCGATATACCATTTATTGAAGACGAGAGCAGACAAACTAATAGTAAGTTATTAATATTGTTATTATATTATAATATAATATGCATTGTTGCATTCAATTAATTAAATTATGAAAAAATTGTTCTACCGAAATTGTGCAACTAATCGTCTAAAAACTAATTTCACGTAACGAATAAATAGGTATGTGTTATAGGTGTATATTATATACATTATTTTTATTCAATTTAAATTTTTGACGTACAATTTTAAAAACATAAGTTTATTAATTTAAAGCAAACGCTAACAATTAAAAAGCTATTGGATAACGATGTTATTTTTTTAGAAGATTATTTTTTAGGCTTTTATAATTATTATATACATCTGCTAGAATCAAAATTAATAATGTACAGTAATACTGTATAGTGTATACTGTATACACTATGATAATAATAAATTAGTTTATAGTCAATATCAGCAATATACGTAAATTATAATTTATTATTATCTACCTGCTAAATACAGATCAAAATCGCTACTAATTAATGTATTATATTTTTTAATTTATATAAGTTATGTATATAATATATCTTATATTTTTTATCAATTGTGGAACTGCGAAATATTGAGATTATTGAATTTTAGGTTCTACAACAAATTATCATCGTATGTTAGCTACGGTATCGTCAGACAGTAGTTCCATATCCAGCCCACCGACTTCACCTGATAATGTATCTGGAACAACAAATTATACTGCAGATTATTATCATAGAAAGACTACAAAATCTGACCAAAGAAGTATGCAATCCATTAAAGACTTATCGAAAGACATAGACTCCGATCACTATAAGGCAGAAAAAAAAGGAAAAGAAAAGGATATAAAATTTTATCAGAAAATATTATCCAGCACAGGTCTGGATAGGCTGTCGAAAAGCGCTAGCTCTACCGGTGTAACTAAGACTTCTGTGTACAAAGATAAGTTAAAACACGGACCCGACGACACGACATTATCTCCAGTAAGTATTGATTTACATTTATACATTTTAGTTCCCCGTGAGTGCGAATTCAATGCCTAAATAGCTATTATTTGATCAACTTTTTAATAACTTTTTCTTATTACTTTTTATTATACATTTATAATAAGTAGGTATATAAATCTTAATGATGTAACACGACGGGGTATCTCTTATGAAAACATTCAGCCTACTACTTTATGTTTATAGATATGTTGATTCACCAAGCATGCGCACATTTGTTTGTGTAGTACTAGCTAGTGAATTTATTCAATTTCTAATTTTTTGAATATTTAAGTACCTACACCATTAGGAACATATTTTAAAATAATTTTTATACCACTTAAATAGTGTCCTGTGGAGATAAAAATTTATTTTACTTAATTTGCTGAAAAATGTGAAGCAAATGATTTTTTATAACATTGTTGTACCTAAATTAAATTTCTGACGAGTAGAACCACAGTTATTAAAATGTATGTATCTATACTAACTACTCAGAAGTCAGGACTACTTCCTTAAAAACAGTTTTACAAAAATATAAATTAGGTGTACTTTATGCTTTATTACTTATTAGTTATTATACTCAGAATATTATACGAATTATAAAATGTTATTAGATGAATAATAAATAATGATTACTATAATTTTCAAATCATCATAACTTCCATATATTTTACACCTATCTTTTATCGTGGAATAATTATTTTTATAGTACCTACATATAAAACTAAATAACTCTAAAACTATTTTTAGTATTAAAAATAAAAATAATTTTTTTTATAATATTCATGTAGCGCATAAGACTATAAATTATATATATTTAAAAAAAAAAAATTTAAAAATTGATTGTATCGAAGTTTTTTCATCTGTTAGGTCTTCCTATTACACTCTGTATATAACACGTATCTCGATATAAGTACGATATATAATGTTATAAGGTTTGATGAGATTCAAACGTTATTTTATAATTAAAAATAAATTAAAAATTTTCTAAATAGTATATTGGTAAACAAGCAAAAATATTCAACGTTTTTTCAATTTACAGGTTAGCTAGTAACAACGAAGCATTATGTACTTGGTGCTGTAAATTATAATTATATTACCAAATTAGAAATACTAAATGATATTTAAACTCAATAACATTTTTTATATAATTGGTCATGACTATTCAGACTGTTTTATATTATATTATATATTTGTATTATGTACAAAAAATAAAATACAAATTATATGAAAAAAACCAGTAATAAATGGTAGGCCGATCATCTTTAATCGTGTTAAATCGTAGTCTTTTAAACGTTTTAGATTCTGAGTGG
>NC_042493.1:63322851-63330681 GCF_005508785.2 Acyrthosiphon pisum
CACCATACAATTTTGAAAATATTTTGACTCTTTTTGAGCTGTTTACGGACATTTTCAGTTTTCAATTTTTTTAGTTTTTTTTTCTATAAATATCAATAAAGTTTTATCTGTTGGGCCAAAAAGTGTATAAATTTAATACAAAGCTCCTGATATATTGTTACAATATCAGTTGAAAAATATTAAAAATACATAGGCACAATTTTTTTTTATAAGCATTTAAAGATCAAATTTTGACAAAATTTATCAAATTTTAATTTGAAAAATTATTTTGTAGTTAAAAATTTATAAAATGTTCAATTTTTGTATCTAAGAATTGAAAATTTAAAACAAGATTCCACGTAAGTAATTAATTCTATTACCAAAAAATCTAAAAAATACATTTACACAGTTTATTTTTATAGTCATTTTAAGTACAAATTTGGATTGAATTTGAATACTATTTTAGTTATTTTGTTGTGATTGTATAATATTATTCGTGGGTACTTGAAACTTCTAAAGTATACTATTATATATCTATGATAGTACCACGGTTTTTTGTTGATGTATAATGCGTTATAAGTACCTAGTAGATATTATGATATGATTAATTTGGAATTTATTATAGGTACCTATTATAGGTCAATTTTTTTTAAATACTTTAGACTATAATATAATATTATGTCTTATACCTAGACTGACATACCGTCTCCGCTCAGAATCGTTTTTATTCAATTGTAAAGTTTCATTATAAATTATAGTCTGGTATCTTAACACACTATAGAAGCTATATTTAACAATAATGTAAATACCATACAGTTTTTGTAAAATAAAATATATACAATAGGTATATGTTATATGTACACGTATAATGCTCGTACCTATTATAAGATATAAAAATAAAATACGGTATCTATTTTTACACCACTGATTATACCTAAACTTACATAGGTACTTTGTGTAGTTATATAATTCCATGCATATAATAGTACAAAGTGACAAGTGTCCACGTTCTATAGTCTAAAGTTTTACTCGGACGCACAAAGTGTCCGCGTTCTGCAGTCTTAATTTTTGCCCGACCGCGTTTGGTACTTTTAATGTTCGACCGTAAAAACTGACTAACAAAATCTTCATTATTATATATTTGTGTAAAATATTATAATTCCAATCGAAGTTAAATATTAATTTAAGTATTCACTCCTGGCATGTGTACTGACTCACGTGTATTTTTTCTTCACAGGAACCCGTGAAAGTATGCTCCAGCATAACGAACATAGGCGGCGCGGTCCTGCGGTCAAAGACGGCCGACATCGAACACATACTGCGGAAACAGGCGGCTCTGAAGCCGAGGAAGGTCAGCCAGTCGTCGGAACCGTTGACGGCGGGCCACGAGAAACCCAAACGGAAGACTTCGGCCGAAGCCACGAGACATCCGCTGAGGATAGAGCCGGATCCGAACGTGGGTGAGAGGCTGGCCGGAGGTTCGTCTTACCGGTCCCCGTCACCCACGAGGAACGTCTGGAGACGGAAGGACGTCATATCCAGCATGCCCAAGTACAAAAAACCGTATAACTAAATACACCACGGTCGGATGTATTATAAATTAAAAATATTTTATATTATATTATTAATTGTTGTCTACGACCGACGACGTCATATTATGATCATATTATTATAAAAAATATAATATGATTATGTAAATAATGCATGATTATTATAATATTATCATTAGTATTTTACTATCACACGATATGCTTTTCTGTTTATTCGTTTTAGTCCAAGTGCAAAATGAAAATAAAATATTAAATATATGTGCATAAAACAAACAAACTGTAATCACTTTCAAAAAAAGTCTTAATATCATATAATATATACTACTGACTTGTATTTGTGCTTACTAATTATTATACTTTTTATACTTTTGAATTTTTTTGTTTTACTTTTTTTTCAATATTTTATTTAAATATTTTATTTAAATATTTTTTATAATTTCATCTTATTAAAAAAAAAATATCTTTAAGACTCAAGTCTTTCGAACTTGTTAATCTTAATGTATGAATGTTATCGATCACATTATTATTATTATTATTATTATTATTATTAGGTATTATTATTATAATTATATTATATTATATTATTATTATTATTATTATTATTATTAATTATTTTTTATTTATTTATTTTTTTTTTTAAGACAGTAAAACGAAACATTGTATTTCGCTTTGTAATAATGGATGTGCATATTCACGGATAAACATATTATTATATTATATTATATTTTCTCTGACTTACGTTTCATTTAGTTATTTGAAACCGTATATAGGTTAATTTGTTTTATTATTAATTAACCCGCGGTAACTTAGGCCATTGGGTGGTTTTAACTGTGGGGAGGGTAGTAGGGTACTGTAGGTTTTATGTGAACACATGTGTTTTAGTTTGGAAGAATTTACAAGTGGGCACCCGTAGATATCTGCCATGCTCAGGTGGGGGATGGCGGACTCCCTCTCCAGACACCGTAACTGCCCAAAGAGAAGTACCACCCGAGACCTAGGTTCGAACCGGCGACGGTTCGCGTCGCAGCCGAACACCTTAAAGCCCACTGAGTTACTCCGTTCCCCTCCTTAATTTTATCAAACACTCAAAACGCTTAATACTTTACTTAAAATTGTTTAATGCTCGTCGACTTAGTTTGTATATCACATAATATTAATAGGTATAGGTACATAAAAAGCCGCCTATAGGTACTTACATTAACAGTATAATATAATATGCAGCAGTGTAGACTGTACCAACCGCACTCTCGTGCAATTACATATTGCAATTTCAGTTGCATCCAAAAAACTGCACACTTATGATTTTGACTTCTAAAAGGTGGATAGACAAAAACCGCAAACTTTGTATATTAAAACACCGCATCCATTAAAACCACAACTATCTTCAGACCTACAGATATATTATTATGTGTAATCATAAATTTCAAAAACTTTTACCAATTTTACCAAATTTAAAATTGTGATTTTCTATTAGCACCCAAAGTGAAAAAAAAACGTGTATATGGGTAACGTTCTGTTTGTACATTATAGGTGTCTAGAGAGTCGCTGTAATGGATGTGTTAAATTAGAATTAAATGATATAAAATCATTATAATGATAGCAAAGAGTAAAGACGGTCTGTCAACCTATAAGTCTACTAGTAAGAAATATTTTATAATATTATTGAGATTAAAGTAGTTTAATTTATTTTGAAGCATTAGTACCTACCACAATAGCCAATAGATTATACTAATTTTTGTCGAAAAAATAGGATTTTAAAAATTGGACTGGTGGTATTCTAAAAGTTTCAAGTACCCACGAATAATATTTTTAAGCTACAAGAAAATAACTTAAAGCATTATTCTTGGTTTTAATAATATATAGTATAACTTCCGACTTCGTTCAAATTTAAACTTAAAATAACTATAAAAAAACGTGTAAATATATTTTTTGGTTATAGAATGAATTATTTATGTTTTAAATATTTAATCCTTACCTATAAAAATTGAACATTTTATAAATTTGTCAACATTTGAACTTTAAATGATTATAAAAAAAAAAATTATATATATATAAAAATTGTTGCAATATCAGTTTAAAAATATATATTATATAACAAGTAACAATTTTTTTTATCAACATTAATAAAAAAAACTAAATAAAAATTGAAATTTTTATAGGTATGCATATAAATAGCTTAACATATTTTAAAAATTATATTTGGTTAGGTTAGATTAATATAAATATTCAGTAAAAATTGCATGTACCTACTGTACTTTTGTTTAAACTTAATGTGGAAAAAATATTAACCTAACTCAGTTTAAAAAAAGTTAATCTATTTTTTTTAAATTAGTATGCAGGTACATAAACAGTGACTGCGTACATTCTAATTTCCTAAATTATAATAAACAATTTTAATATAAACCTATTGTTATTATTATATAATTTTTTATATTATAGCTACCTGGGTGCCTAAAGCTAATTTTAACTGTCAATTAAACTCGTTAAGTTCATAATTTGATTAAAAAATTAAGTAACTAGTTAAGTAAAAATTTTAAAAAAATTAACTTGAATTATTTTGATAAATATTAATTCGAAAATGAGATTTTACCAATCAAAGGAAGTTGTTAAATACATACCACATTCCACGGTAATGGCTTGCTCCAGAGACATGGTTCAAAATGTTATTGAGAAAATTAAAGAAAATTAAAATTATTCAGCAAGTATAATCCAAAAAAGTAGGTACAGAAAATGTTTAACTTTTAATGTTGTTTATGTACACAATATACCGGTATTATATTATATTAATTATTATATCATATTAATATTATTATATATATAAATATTGATATGTCTAATATAAAATGTGTACCGACTTTTGCATATTATTAATACTGTTGGCAACGCTTTTTGATTTTCGAACTGTTATCAGTCGTCGGCTCCTTATCATTTTCCGGACAACTGCTGATGCTGACTCCCGCATTTAACATTAATTTTTAGTTTCACTCTTTAGTCTTTAGTTTCAGAATGACAGAATATGTATACTAAGTTCACTGTTCATATTACATGACAAATAATTATTTTGTCTGCGTACCTACTGACGTATATGATTACCAAAAGCCCAAAGTTTAACATCTTGTGAAGCATAATTTAATATTTATAATTATTTCTTGAATACAGCAACTTGCATAATATGAGTTCGATATTGATGAAACAAATAGTGTTTAATAGTAAGTTTTCTTTATAATGTACCAAATGAATTTTATGAATTTTATATTGATGTTTATATAGAAATTAAAATTGTTTTATTTTTTTGTTGAATATTGTAGTTATAAGAACGTACAAACATTTAATGTTAATGTCTACGCAAAAAGCATCCAGTCTGTTCTACTATTAAAGTAGAATATATCAGTTCTACACATTAAAAATGTTCAATCTATGATGGGGTCTATGTTAGTTTGTTGCTTTGGGAAATCATGAACTCAAACTTAATACTCTCTAATCGATTATTTTTTTTTAGTCAACAAGAATTTAAATTGATCAATGTTAAATCAGAGATCAGAAATATAGATTGGATAACTAAAGAAAATCAATGGGAGCCAAATCATCGATTCAAATTAGGTAAGTTTTTTATGTGTAACATCTAATGACGGATTAAGATTTCAGAAAATTTAAAATTACATTTTGAATTCCTTATTCCAAAGCAGAATGCCTACTTTCATGTATAAAAATCAAATTATCAATGAGTAGTTATTCAATAATGAGTTATAAGTAGAGAGCAGATTTTTAGGTTATTAAAAAGATTATAATACTTATTGTCTTATTCCTTAAACATTAAAAATATGTTTTTATTTTAAATAATTTATAAAATTGTACTCAAGTTACAATTAGAATATTGTATATTTGTATATGCCTAAATTAAACTTTACAATATTTACATCTACCAGATTAATATTGCACCTAATGTTATAATATACTCAAGCTTGAAAATAAACCATAAACTTCAACATATGCAATTACCTAGTTGTATAATTTCTTATGTAAATTATTTAAATCCAGCTGTATTTAAAACAGGTAAATTGAATAAAATAAAATAAAATAAATATCTGTTGTAGGTACACCATTCCTTTGTGCAAGAAGTTAAATGCATAATAACTTTAAAAAGGATTTATTATTAAATGAGTACATGTGTATTTAATAAAATAAATCTTCTTCTTTTCCTTCACTTTCTCTCCCAACTATTTGGGGTCAGCCGATTTAATAAAATAAATATATTATTAAAATGTATACCTGCAGGTTAAAATACTATTTTTATTATAAACCATGTCTTTAGATAATTATTTAAATAAACTCTTTCACTGTTTCAGATGTACTATTACATCCAAAACATTTATATAATCACTGCTCCAGACATATTCAGATCATATTATATATTTAAAAATTTTAATTTAAAAAAAAATTAAAATAAAAAATATTTTAACAATACAATTCTATTGTACTTTAGCAAGAAGTTAAATGCATTCATGTACCTAGTAACTTTTAAAACAATTTATTTTAATATTAAAATATAATACATAGGTATTTAATAAAATCAACATATTATTAAACCATGTCAAGATAAAATAAATTTTTACTTTGTATAGGTAATTCAAAACAGTTAATACATGTAGAAGTTAATACAGTGTCGTATAACTTTAGTTGGGTTGAGGGTGATTAATAAACATAATAATATCAAGCATTAAGAAATTCTGTATTACTGTAAACTGTAAAGGCAACTCGGCACAACTTAACCTACTCAGTACAAAACATCACGATTATGGTTCACTGACTACTAACTGGACTGCGTGTTATTGTGATTTGTGACCAACAATTTGACAATAAGACTAATAACAATAGTAATAACACAATAATACTATAGATTATAGAACTCATAATAGTAAATCTGATGATAATTCAAATAATCCCACATACATACATCAATATAAAAAAAAAACTGTTATACCTACTTCAGTGTTAGTGTATTTTTTCATTTTTGAAAAAAAACTATTTTTTAATTGTTGGAGTTTAAACAGTATAATATTTAAAATAACTTAATTTCAATTTAATATGTAATCTACTTATATGTCAATTTGTTGTGTACTAGTATATGTTTCACTGTTTATTTATTACTTGTCTTATTTTAAATCTCAAAAGTATTTTAGATACATTCTGAATGGATATTTTAGGTGGACATTTTATTAACTCGTTGACTGCGTATGTCTTTTTGCAGTTTTCACCCAGTGAGAATGATAAAAGTAAAAACAAAAGAAATTTAAAAAAAAGTAAAGACTTTGTGTAAAGAGTTTACAATTATAGATTGCTCATTATGGTCAGGAATGTTCTTCTATCTGTTAAAACATTTTTTTGTATGGATTTGTATGTAACTGGTACATCAACAAATGATTACAATTTATAACTAACAACTTTGGTTGACTGTAGAGAATAATTAAAAAATATTATATTGTTGCAGGTGAACCTACCAATGATGAAACGACTTCTTTCGCTAAAAAAATTTATATTCATATATTGTTTAGCTATATGGAGAGCGTTGCACAAAAAACATCAATTATTCATTGATGAGAATGCTGACATTCACTAAAAAATAATACCGCAAAATGAAGTTATTATCAACTAAAAATGTAATAATTCAGTTAAAATATAAATTATTTATTTTACTAACAATATGATCGAGTTTACGCCCGCCAGATGCGTATTCTTCCTCCACTCAGGTTTAGTTGACATCCGCCAATTATATTTCTCGTATTTTCAATGTCCTTATCATCTTTTACGCAATTTATACTGCAGATTAAAAAAGTACAAAAAACTGCGGTATTTAAAATAATAATAATAACACAATAAAGTTAGATCAACTATTTTATCAGATTCCTGGCAAGCTTTTAATAAAATATTGAAAGATAAATCCGGTTTTGGGCCACATGCATAAATTTATCTATTTCTATATTTACAATTAATTTATAATATCTTATATCTTAATATATATAAATCTCGTGTCACAATGTTTGTCCTCAATGGACTCTTAAACCACTTAACCGATTTTGATGAAATTTTTTACACCGCGTGTAATTTGGTCCAACTTAAAAGATAGGATAGTTTTTATTTCAAATTTTTTAATACATTAAATATTTTAATTAACTTTTTAATAAATTTGTATAATTGCATGGTGTATTTCGGGTTTTCCCGTAGCCGACCGCGATAATATCTATCTGTAACCTGACCTTTTTTCTATTGTATGTGTTTTATCGTCGGTGGCGTGTAGATATGA
>NC_042493.1:63330731-63333050 GCF_005508785.2 Acyrthosiphon pisum
GGTCTACCGTCCACCTGTCAAAGGAACGAATTTACCAACCCGATATATTCAAAACTATGATTTCAAATATTATAATCATCTACAGTACGATGATGCATCATTTTTATATGAAATATTACAATTCCATTTTAACACATTGTCCGATATGATTTTACATGATCTAATATTATAAAATATATAAATATGTTAAATTATTGTTTTTTTTTTAAGTAAAAGTTTTTTTATTCAATAATAAACTTACCATTTTTTTCAATTACATGTCAACTTATCTTAATATATATAAATCTCGTGTCACAATGTTTGTCCTCAATGGACTCCTAAACCACTTAACCGATTTTGATGAAATTTTTTACACCGCGTGTAATTTGGTCCAACTTAAAAGATAGGATAGTTTTTATTTCAAATTTTTTAATACATTAAATATTTTAATTAACTTTTTAATAAATTTGTATAATTGCATGGTGTATTTCGGGTTTTCCCGTAGCCGACCGCGATAATATCTATCTGTAACCTGACCTTTTTTCTATTGTATGTGTTTTATCGTCGGTGGCATGTAGATATGAATTGTTCCGAGAATTATCTCCATAATACGTGTAGATATGAATTGTTAACCCTACAATGCGCGTTGTTGCATATTTGCAACAATCTTTTTTTCGTTTATTATAGCTATAATATTGCGTAATTATATATGTGGAGCAATAATCGCGAAATAAACGATTTGTTGTTGTTTTTGTTGTCGTTGTTGTTTTTCATTACATTTAAGTAGTAAAACAAATTCTATTCACGGTAAGTAACTATGTATTTTACTATTTTAATAATTTTATTAACTGGCCAAACGGTATTATTGATATATTGATCATTATTATATTGTTGCATATATGCAACATTGCGCGTAAGTGTATAATATTTCTTATTTATTTTATGTGATAAAAGGTGCTATCATATAAGATATGTTTTTTATTACTATTTAGATATATTAATAATTTGAATTGAAAAGTTTATTGTTATTATGATTTTATTATGAATTTTTTTTTTTTATTATGATTTATTCTTATAAATTCGTACGACCTATTATATTTTATGTGATAAAAGGTGCTATCATATGAGATATTATTATTTATGTTTTTATAATTGTTATAATTGTTATTATGATTTTATTATGAATTTTTTTTGTTATTATGATTTATTCTTATAATTAATAAAAATATATCCAAGATGGAATGAATATAGTTGTTTTAAAAATATTTATGACTTTGGTAACCATTTATAATATGGTCCAACTTAAAAGATAGGCTAATTTAGAAAAGGAGAGGACCAGCTCCGAGAGGTGCTCAAACGGGAATTTTATGATTTCCGATGGAAATTTTTGTTTATAAATGATTGCCATGGGTTTTAAAGCTATTATATTAATAATAATAGTAAAAAAAAAAATTATTTGCTTTACTTTTTAAATATAAATTATTAACTAATATCTAACTATAAAAATGTTAAATGAAAATCTCTGTACAGGCTATAAACTCTGGAACTATACTTATCAAGAAAATCTGATAGTCTGTGTATTTATATAGTTAGATATATATATTATATATTTATAAATTAATGTTTGTGGGTATATTAGACCTATTGGAATAAGATAGGTTAATTTACAAAGGGTTAACTTTGTTTTTTTTTATTTATTGGATTTTAGTACGGTTAGGTTAGGATAGGATTTTTTATAAATTAATTATATTAATCCACCGTAGTTGGAATTAAGTAAAAACGACAAACTTGGTATAACTTTGATAGTTAAATCATACACTTACGTACAAACAGCACGGGGTCCGCAATGTACCACAGGTAGATTGCCTACATGATAATGTACTGCTACGAAACAGAATTTTTATTCCGGGCACCAGAAAAGTTAAATTAAAAGATACATTTTGAGCCCCATACACTGAATATTAAATAACGAATTGAACAAGGTTTGAGTCATATAGAGCTGATACATTTAACGGGCAACGAAGTGCACGGGATCAGCTAGTCACTTATAAAGACCAGAAGTTACAAGTAATAAATTCGATACCGAAGATATGGTGATAAATGATTATCAGTGTACCTACCTACTTTCGACAATAACTTTTATTGTTATACATACATATAAATAATTAATTGGATTATTGGACTATCACGACTTGTCGCTAATCATATCAGCTGTTATTTGTATTGTTAATTTTGTTCTGTGCACGATTACCACGATTATCTATAATATTATCATGGTTCATAAGTATACCTATTACCAGGTTATCGTGAAGTACATGAAAATACGTTGAGTAGATAAAC
>NC_042493.1:63334682-63367336 GCF_005508785.2 Acyrthosiphon pisum
TTTAGGTAACAACAATGTCTGTGTTCTGTCGTTGGCTTTTTACGATATCTTAATTGTTAAGTGAGTTATCAGTATATAAAATATTAACATTTGAAAATGCTCATAACTCACTTAAAAATTTAAATATCATAAAAAACCAACGAGAGAACACAGATAACATAGTTACCTAAAAGTTTGATAATAAGTCAGATCACTCTAATATCAAAACTGACAGCACCTTATTGAAACTAGCGAACGAAAATGTTCTATGGCATACATGTGTAAGACGGAGACAACACATGCGGGTTCAACATCCTCTTGATATATTTTAATAATACCATCTATAGACTGTAATACCTAATATTATAATCAGCTATAACAATGGACTATAGCAATCTGATTCTATAAGTATATTATATTAATATCATTATAGTCCATAAACATGGTAATAGTATTAAGTATTAACGATAACAGTTTCCCAAAAATGTACAAAAATACACCCACCCCATATTTTTGGGAGTGCAGTGCACCTCTTGTAAGTACGTCCAAGCCGCCTCTGTTTTTAAAGGCACTATCACCCTTTAATTGGTATGCAGGTTATCAAAAACTGTTGCTTTCTTGACTGTTTTACTAAATAACCATAAAAATAAATAATCAGTATTATCCAAAATGGCAAAATGTAAGTTACAGTTACTTATAAATTATAATATTTACCTGGTTATAAGTATTTAATGAACACTGAGGAATTAATTAGGATAAAAATATGCAAAATTCAATGTTGAACGCAGAAACTTATAATAAATATCTCAATATGTTATAAATAAAACGCAGTGCTTCATTATAATACAAATACTCACATAGGTTTGAAAACAATTTGTAATTGTATAAAATAAAACTGTACATTTGTTTTGTTTATAGCAGATTAAAATATGGAGTTTCACACCCGACACTTTACAGCTTCCATAAACTAAATATATAACATTTAATCTATGGATTGCTGATTTTGAAAATATTCTGATCGTCATACAATTTGTGTAAGTTGGTATTATTTACTCAAACTCAAGACTCATTTACTAATGGTTCTTTATATTTTTCTTTTTAGTCTTCAAAAATATCAAATTCAAAACATTAGAAGTCACTTAATAGAATACCCAATATTAGAGATAGAGGTATGTTCAGGATCGGATAGAGACTCAAGTATTGGGAGTGAGGAAGGCGAAGAGGAGAGTAAGTTTTATTTTTGTACAACAATAGGCCAGTATATTTTGGGAAAATACTATTATTTCAGAAAACCAATGATTTTGAAAATGTTCTTTCATATTATTTTGAATGGTTAAAAAGCCAATATTTAAATTAAAAAAAAAGCCATTATCTAAGTTATAATATTATTTAAAACAACAAAAATATAATAACAAAAATAATAATAATTTGCAAACATATTATTATATGATTACTTGCTTGTTGGGACGACACGTACATATTAATTAAAAATGCTATACGTATACTTAAACTAAAAAATAAAAATTGGGTACATAAATCATCACCTGGTGGTAATGGTTAATTACCTGAATGTAAAAACCTGCAAACGATTCACCACCATGTGGCGGATACCACGAGAAAAAAATCTGTCCTGAGGAATGTCTGTGATCTGTTGACTGTTTGTATGTCATGTTATTAGTTTGGTATGAATGTACATGTATATGATGACAGTTTATAGCTAACTATTATTAACTAAAAATTTTTATTATAATATTAAATGTATTGTTATACTCATTTAATTAAATCATGAAAAAAAATATATCACCAAGATTGAGTAACTAATAGTTTAAAAAATAATTTTGCATCACAAAGATTTATATTAAATTTAAATAACTAACGTCAAATAATAAAATATAAATTTAATTTTTAAAACAGATGAGCTGAGCTCAGTTAATACTACACCTTATTGCTGATATAAATTAAATACAATTTTAACTTAATTGCAATTTCTCAATAGAGAAGAGAGAAAATTACCGGTAACATAGAAAAATCATAATAATATATCTACCAGATTTTGTACCCATCTATAAAGCTACTTTTTCAGCACTAATTCTGCCCTAAAAAAATGCTTAAAAAAATAATTTATAGCAAAATAATACGGTAATTGATAAATGATAATTATTTATTTTCTAAAACAAATTCAATAAAAAAAAAACCTAACTTCACCAATTTTATTAGGAATTTAAAATGCAGTTGTAACATTCTGTAATTTTTGTTACATAAATCAATAACTTGACAAATTAACAACGAACAAAATTTGTTTTCTCTGCAATATGAAAAAGAAAAATTCTATTAAAATTATTATTGCTTAAAGGTCTCGTTATAATATAAGATAGAAACAGTGTATCAATTATTTTTAACTTATTCGCAAATATTTTATTTATGAAACTGTAATTCCTTACAAGCATTTTAAACTGGTTGTACTTTACTATACACATTATTCTATTCAATAAATAATAAATCTAACTTAAATTTATTGAAATTTGTTAAACATTTTTATTTTTTATTTTTATTTGTTGGTATTCATTATTGTTATACCTATTATACATACTTAAACATTATATTATATACTTAAAATTAAATTTCACAGAAAACCATGTGCAGCCATTCTTTATAGTTAGCCAACTGCTGAATCGTCTATGCGCCATGTAAGAAGACAAACCCTCCACCATTGCCATCAACGCTACGTGAATTAATCGAATATTTTTATCTAAATGCTGAAAAATGAAAAGTACAATAAAAGAAAATTCAGTTAAAATAGTAACTTTTTTAATGTATGATGTAACTACTATTGCCTACTGTTTACAGGTATCAGTGTAATAACTCAGTTTTACCAAAAGGGGGTTGTTGACAATGCTGGAAAATACATTATTATGTATGCATGTCAGGAGTTGATTAGTGCTGTGGTTCATAAAGGAGCTACAGAACTACATTCAGATGCCATGCTTAAGGTAGTTCCATCTATACCTGTTTGTCGACAACTTCTCATCATTCATTTAATTTTGCAAAACCATGTAAGCTAAATATGTAATTATATTTAACTATTTAAGTATTAAGTTTAAAAAACATATTACAATTGAATGTATTTTTTAGTTCATATCTATATGTTTTGTGCTTATGGAAGCAAAAACTGAAGTTTCCTATAGGAAAGTTATAGAAAGATTCAAAATTAAATTTCCTGAAGTTAAAATTAAAATTAAAAGCCTTTGATAATTATGATAGATTTTGAATCAGCTCTCCGCAATGTTTTTCTTGATGTTTACCCTGAAGCTCAGATTTCTTCGGGTTGGTTCTATTTTGTACAGGTATGCTATTTAAAATCCATTAAATATTAATTTATATTTTACTAAATTATATTTTTAGCTTCCAATAACAATTAATAAACTTTTAACATTTAGAGTCTACAGAAAAACATTAAAAAAATGGGTTATTCAGGATACATCAAATAAAACCGAGAGGCAAAAATGTGTTTAAGTATGTATTCAGTGTTAGCTCTATTGCCTGCTTATCAAATTTAGCAAGAATTTCAAGAAGTGAAAAATTATGCCCAAACTCATGAAGTATTATTGCCAAAATTGTTCACTTACTTTTTAAGATAAATTATTCTGTTTGTAAAACCATAATAATTTATATTTAAGTATAATATTTTTAATACTGTTTTTCTTGCATTTAGTTTTAGGCTTATAAGAAAAGATCCGAAATTTTTTTTTTGTGCACAGTCAACCATGTCGCACAAACAACAATGTAGAAAACTTTTACTTGACAATGAAACAAACTTTTCAGGTGATGCACCCGAATTTGTGGACAACATTGTGTGAGTTATTTCAGTCTAAAAAATGTTATGACTTCATTATCTCTGAAGATGAAGAATTGGCCATCTGGGAGGTAAAATTATGACTATGAAGTAGTAGACGAAGTGCCATATAGTCTAGTTCCTGAAAATATAATGGCAAATCTTCCTCCGGGCAACAAAGATGTAACTTGTGTAGTTTGTAGCGAATGTCCAAGGACCCATGCACTAATACCTTGTGGTCATAGAGTTCTATGTGCTGATTGTATAATATGGCAGTTAGAGCTACAATGTTGTTCGTTATTCAATAGCAACTTTACATCTTTTTTTAAGAATCTGGTAATATAAAAATTAAGTTAAAATACATTAAAATTGTATTAAACTGTATAATTTGTTGTTTCTTATTATATATTCGTTATTATTTGGACAATCAGCATGAGACACCAGTAAACACATGGTTCGTGTGATATGGACAGTATTAATGAATAATGAGTTAACTTAACTTTGAGTTGTAATGCTTAGTAATTAATAAAAATAACATTATAACTCATGTTAGAACTAGAGTAATCTAGCGAACACTCTGTTAACTAGTTTCAGCTACATTTCTAGGAAAAAAATTTACGTATAATGAATACCTATATAATAATATTAAATTGTACAAATTACAATGTAATTTGAACCAATACTAGGATTTAAAAACTAAATTGTATTATTACTTATTGCACTTAGCCCTTAGGTTATCTGTTACAATTTATTACAATAAGTAAGTATGCTGAAATATGAGAAACATGAATCAATGTGCTGATGGAAAAAAATTGCCCAGACTTTTGAGAAACTTTATAGATGTTTTCATTTATATATTTACATTTATATAATTATACAATAACTTTGTTAAATTTTTATTTCCATTACTTCCATTAAAAACAAACTACGACATAATAATTATCCCTACATTTTTAGAAATAGGTAAACTACTACATTATAGGAATATGTTGATTACCTACCTGGAGGTTAAATGTTCATTTTAACATAGATAATTATATGTCAAAAAGATGTATTTTTTGAATCTTTATGTAATAATATGTATAGTACCTAATTAACTTAAAATAATATGTAAAAAATGTTAATAAATAATATAATTAGCTATTGATATGTGAAAGAAAAAAATAACTTTATCTAACATATAGTAGGTACTTACTCATATAGGTATTAGGTATGAATACTATGTAGGTACTGGAATGATGGAAAATTCAATTCTTCATATTAATTGTCTTTAATAATTTCACCGATGGAGAAATATAAATAAATTGTTAAGACTATATTCTTATCATCTTTGTTGCAGAATGCTTTATAGTCACAATATGCAATTAGGTAGGTAGATTATAATAATTGATTAATAGGTAGGTACTTTATGTATAGACAGTATAATAATATCATTGATTATATATTTATACATTTTATGAAATTTCAAAGTTTTTGTATTATGTAGGTACCTACAATATAAATTTTATGCCAGCTATAAACACAATAGAAACAAAAATAAATCAATAAAAAGATAAAAAAAAAATAGAGTTGAATTCAAATTATTTTTTGATTAAGCCAGTTTAATTTTAGTAGTTTAAAGCCTGGCAAGTTAATTATAATTTCTAACTGGTTAAAATTTTATGGAATACCTACACTAGAGACCAAATAGAATCAAAATGACCAGTATCAATGTGATCAAAAATTAGGCGGAACTCACTGTATTTAAATGTGGCGCAAATTACATATTGTTTCTCTATATTTTGGTGCAGAATAAACATATGTTTTATATGTACCTATTGGCAAAGCAAATTGGAAGTTAGTGGTTATGTATTTTATTAGCTTAAAAAATATAGAAACTTAGTTAGATTATACGTTTTTTGATTAAAACACCAATTAGGTTACATAGGTTTTTTATATTATCTCCCAAATTCCAGAAAAAGTCATATAAAAAAAGAGTATTTGAACATTTTTATATTTCAATTTTTGGAGAAGCTAAAATCAAAAAATCAAAAATGTGGGAAAGTCGATTTCAAGTTAGACTTGATGACGAATTTAAATCTGTTTTCAGAATTCTTATCGCTTCATTAGATTAATTAGTATGTTTAGCAAAAAACACGTCTAAAATACTATGTCACGCGTGTGTTAGACGAAAACAGAAAATCACGGTATCGAATCCCCTTAAGGCCTACATGACGTGTAATCCCGACTATAGGGTACTACTATAATGGAAAGAAGCTCACTTACGCGGAGATGCAGCAAAGCTTATATATTAGAACTAAGTAATCATTGAGTGTATAATATTACAACATATAGGTACGGTGTCCACTCTGCATCACTATCAATAACTTGGGTAACAATTTTAAATCAGTATTAAAAATTTAAAACTAATCTTTTTTGAAAAAAAATTATTTTTACTAGTTACTACCCATTTTTGAAAAAGATTTTAGGATTTCTTATAACAGTCGTCAATCATACCAAATAATTTAATATTTAGTTGTGCATTACATTCTATTGTTTTAGAAAATTGAAATGTCTAAAATGTTATGATTATTGACTAATAGATTCTTATATTTAATGGTTTCCATCCATTTTAGTCTTTAGATTCTGAATGGAGCGATGAATGTAATGATTTACAGAGAGGTAAATTTGTGTCTCTGTACAAGATAATAGTAGTCGAAATAATGCACCGATTTTCAACTTCGGTATCTTGGTTGATGGGAAAAATGAATCTAGTTGGTGCATTGTGATGAAGGTCAATAAATTCCCAATAGTTTTCATATGTGCCGGGAAAAAACAAAAAAAAATTAAGTAAAAACTGGAATTTTTGCACAACATCGGTTTTCCACAAAATCAATTTTGTTTTATGGTGTAAGTGTACCTAATTCTAAACCAAATGACCGTAAATACATTTAATTGTTTCTGAATATTTATATTAGCATTTGTTATACCAATACACCAAAAAATTTTCTAAATATTTTTATTCGTTTTGAGCTGTTTACGGTCATTTTCAGTTTGCAATGTTTTTAGTTTTTATATCTACAGATGTCAATAAAAATATATTCGTTGATTCAAAAAGCTTGAAAATTGAATACAAGGCTCGGAATATGTTATTATTATAATGGTGGTTGAAAAATATTAAAAATATATAGGCACAATTTTTTATCAGCATTTAAAGTTCGAATTTTGAATTTTAAATTTATCAAATTAAAAATTAAAAAATGATTTTGTAGTTAAAAAATGTTCAACTTTTATAGCTATGAGGATTGACAATTCAAAACAAGGTTCAACGTAAGTAGGTTAGGTATTCTGTAACTAAAAAATATAAAAACCTAGGTATTTATTATAGTTATTTTATGTTGTTACGAAATTACCTACATATTAAATAACCAAGGATAATGATTTTAGTTATTTTTTTGAAATTTTATAACATTAATTCAACATTTCAACTTAACGGCTACCGTATTAATAATAAGTAGGTAAAAACAATACAAGTACCTATAATATAAAATATCCAAGACTGACCAACCATCTATGCTCAAAATCGTTTTTCGTAGGTATATAAGGATTATAATAACATTGAATTCAAATTTAATAACATCCATTACAGTAATCCACTTGTCAGCTATCTACTGTGCAGCAGAGCAATACACTTTTTTTTAATAATATTATAATGTTTTATTCGTTTCTATTGTGATAGACAAAGCGTTAGAAATTGAAATCCCATTTTTCGTAATTTTTCGGTGGATTTCCCGTGGCATTAAATAATTATTGATAAAATCGAAAAATGACCTTTCTAAAGTACCATCTTGATCCAATTTGCTAAAAGACAAGGTACTATTTGTTGAAATCGAAGCACTCCTTCTGGTAGAAATTTTGTATACAGGATATAAAAAAAAAATAAACACTAATGTAAAACTAATAGCTTCCTCGCTCCGCTCAGAATCTAAAAATATACCTACTTAAGTAAAACTAAAATATTTAAAACTATAAAGGTGTTAATAAGCAATCTAAGAGTAAACTTTTGACACCAAAATCAAAAGTGTGGCTATCCTGGATTAGAAGTTAGACTAGTTTAAAGTTTAAAACTGTCCCAAGTTGTATCATTTGACGGTACGCCAGTACCTACCTACCTAGGTACTTAATTTTATAAAACACTTAATACCTTATTTAAAATTGTTTAATGCTTGTCGACTTAGTTTGTATATCACATAATAAATACATAAAAAGGCCTACAGGTACTGACTACATTTAACGGTATAATAAAATATACTGCAGTGTAGACTATACTGCTCTCTCTACTCGTGCAACTACAAATTGCAATTTCGGTTGCATTCAAAAACTTCACACTTATGATTTTGACTTCTAAAAGGTAGATAGACAAACCAGCAAACGTTGGATAGCAAAACACCACACCCTTTCTGTAGATTAAAATCACAATTATCATCAGACCTACAGGTATATGCAGGCACGGCACCAAGGGGTGGCAAGGTGAGGCTCGAGCCCCCCTAGAGAACACTTAAGCCCCCTCGTCAGCCCCACTAATGACAAATATGTACGATATAATAAAGTCATAAAAGATTATTCTTTAAAGAGCTACATCAATGAATTTATGAAATATAAACATTTTTAATTTATGGTAATACTTTCGTATACTTTCATTACTAAACACAATACTTTAAAATTATCATTTTTGAACATCATTATTCATTATGAATATAGTTGTTGAAGGTCTGTGATTAAACATTTTCTTACATATGCCATAAGGTACATAAAAAATACTTGACATCATTCTTAAAACATTTTTAACTATTCAAAAGTTTGTACATATTATCTATTTATCTGTTGTGACTTTTAGAGCATACAATATAAAAACTTATGTACTATATACCTAATAGCTATATTATGTTATATGACACGTTAATATTTATATTTTATTTATTAACCTTAATGTTTGTTGAAAAAACTTTAAACCATGTAAACAAAATGTTTGCCCCACTCTGCCCCCCCCTGAAAAAAAATTCTAGCGCCGTGCCTGGGTATATGTACAATCATGAATTTCAAAAACTTTTACCAAGTTTTAAATTGTGATTTTCCACTATCACACAAAATGAAAAAAAAAACTTTTAAGTAGGTTACGCTGTGTTGTACATTAAGTGTCTAGAGAGTCACTGTAATGGATGTGTTAAATTTAAATTCAATGATATAAAATCGACATATCTAATGTTGTAAAAATTTAAAGTTTAAACGCTCATAAAAATTTAATTTAATTAGACTTTCTAGTAGACATTTTTTTTTTCGATATGTATGGAATATGTATGGACAATATACTTGTAAGTTATAACTATGATATTATATTATAAAATACTCAAAGAAGTAAACACAACCTACTCTAGTTAGGTAATTTGTAATTACATATAACAATAGTCACTTATAGGTACATAATGAAATAAATAAAAAATATATGTTTTTATTTAATGAATTTACCCAATTATTGCTAACACAATTTTAAAATATTTCAAATACATACTTTAAGGCAACCAGTCGATAAGAATTAATAAACATATATTTTTTAGCGGAAAATACAATGTTTTTTTTTATTTTTTTTTATTTGTCTTGAAATTGTACAATTTCTGCTTCAACCACTATGGTCATTACTCATTAGCATAATATTATAAACATAAATATATTACATTTATAATGGAAAACGAGAAAAGAAAAAAAAAGATACAAAAAACAGTTTTAAATTAGTTATTTTGATATTTTGTAGGTACATTACAAATTTTGACTAAAGTAGCTTAAGTAATTTAATTGTTTTAAGAAATTCAATTGTGTCGGTTTCGTTGTCTGGATTTGGACCTAGACTTGCTCCAATTTGGTGGCTTATATTGAGATCCTCTCTTTGTTTTATGTACATTCTACACTATTCGAAAATGTGTTTGATCGTGATTGTGGTGCCGCATGATTTACATATTGGTGGTATTATTAATTTATTGTAGGTTTATTAATGATATTGGGAAGATAAAAATATATTTATTATGACTATATTTTTTTAAATAATTTAAAGTTATTAAAAAATATTGAAATTTTTAAGATTTATTATTTTTTTTACTGTGTCAATGAAAATTACTCAATTTTACCAAAAATCATATGTTTACATAAAATATAGTAAGTTTCTAGGATTTTGAAAATGTTATTTTTTTTTTGTGCTTGCATAGAGAATTATTGCGTAATTCCTTGCAGATTTAATAAGGATCTCAAAACCCTAGCCTGACAAAAAATTAAATCTCATTCCATTTACATGAGAAATAGAACCAAATCTGATTACAAATAAAAATAAACCCAAAAAAATTTTATAAATGGGTTTTTTATAATACTAGCTCTTGTGATAATATACCTAATTATGTTTATAAAACTGCAAATAATGGTAACGATAGATTTAAGCAAATGCCACTGTTCTTATTTTTTGCTGATGATCTAAAAATGTGTTCTCGTATTTCTTCAATTAGAGACTGTTTAAATCGTCAAAAGGAATTAAATACCTTATATAATTGGTGCCAGGCTTGGAGAATGACTTTAAACATTAATAAATGCTACTCGATGTGCTTCTATATTATTTTTACTTATTGTATAAACAATTATTAACTTAATTCAGTCTCATCAATTAGAGACCTAGGTATAACCTTAACATATAATTTAAATTTTCAGGAACATAATATAGAATGTATAGTAAAAAAATCACTTCGTGTGTTAGGCTTTGTTAAACGTCATTCGTCTGATTTTAAGGATTTGGATTCACTTAAATTGCTTTATTTCACTTTAGTTAGATCCATCCTAGAGTATGGATCTCTTATTTGGACTCCTTGTACTTATTCCAACATTGAGATTATTAAAGGGGTTCAGAATCGATTTTTAAGGTTCACAGCATATAAATTTAACTTAACAATTAACTAGCATGATTATACGTCAATAAGATCACTTCTAAACCTTCTCTCTCTATAGTCTCCAGACGGGATTTAGCTGATATTTCTTTTTTATATAAATTAATCAATAATCATATTGATGTCATTTACCTATTAGAACACATTCTATTCAACATCTCAGCATATAATAACTCCCACGTTTTACTTACTATCACACGCCCAAATTACTTAAAAAAAACTCTCATACTCTTAGAGCCATGGGCTTTGTGTAATAAACTTACACCTAATACTGATTGTTTCTTTACTCCGTTAGTCTCAATTCTTAAAACTTACTCAACTAACAATAAGTATGTAATATTTTACTTTTACAATCGTTTTAGTTTATATTCTAGCCTATAATTATTAAGAATTCATGTTATTGTAATAACTTATTTATTTACTTGTACTATTGGGCTATTTGCCCGCTTTATTCATTGAATAAACAATTATTAATTATTATTATTATTATTATATTTAAATTAAATAGGTCTTATCAGCAAGAGCAGAAGTGTATTTGATTTGTTGAAAGAAATCTCAATATATTTGAACGGTTTATTTTGTTTTATGTATCTGGTGAACAAGGAGCTGAACATTCCAATTTAATTATTTTTCTTTTTAAAGGATTTAATATTCATGAAGTTTCTATGGAAGCACAGTCATATTATGATGGGGCAAATGTTATGCCTGGTACTGTGTACAGACAAGAATACGAGATAAATATCCCGAAGCTATTTATATTCATTGCTTAGCAAATGAACTGAAGTTGGTTCTTTGTAGTGCATGCAAATATGCAGTCATATTAATGTTTTCTAATTTTTTTATTAACTAAATTTATTATTAGGAAGCAAAAAAAATTTTTAATGTTCTTGAAGCTGTGTATGTCCACTTTGCCTTGCCTAATTGAAACAAACAATTAGGTAGGTACAATATTACTTGAAAATTAAAATTAATATAACACAGTTAACTATTATAAGACTGCAAAACTCGATGGCCATGTCGCCACAAAAACTGTATTGCTATTTTGAATAATTTTACTGCGATAATTCAAATACTAGAAAAAGAAATTGAAGATGCCAATAGAGATGTAATTCAAGCTATAGGTTGGATTCAAATTATTTTTTTATTTTTTTACATAAATAAATAGTTTTTAAAACAAAAATAGGTACCTACCTTCATTTACTGTATCTAGGTACCAGTACCTATATCTTTTAGATTATAATGATTTAATTACATAAGTTGATTAAAATAATTTTTATTTCCCTTAGGTCTTTTAAATATCATCTTTCGTCTTTATCGGATATATTTCAACGATGTAATATGTAACTGGTAGGTATTACAAATAATTCATGTTCTCAATAAAGATTCGCAAAATAAAGATACAACATTGGGGCAAGCTACAAGTACAATATTAATGGTGTGATAAATATATGGTGTAATATCTTTCTTTTTACTTTCTTTTTTAGAGAACATCATATTATTGCATTATCAATTAATGTTCCTTGGCGCGGCATCGCCTATTTTTCGTTACCTGCAGTTCTGTTTTCGAAAAAAATAACGTTTTCCGAAAAATGTTAGGCCTGTGAAGATAGCTCCGGCCATTGATAATAAGTGTATATAATATATAATATATAACTGTATACTTATACTATATTACATAGTTTAATGGCTATACCAGAGTGGCAAAGTATAAAGTTTTAATAAAAAAAATTAATTTTTAGGAAAAAGTAAAATAACCAATATAAAACTTTATCTATGTATCCCGAATCGGAAGGTACGAATTGTTAACACATGAGCAATTTTACAACAAAAATATGATGTACATTTTCACATTATGGTTTTTCTTAATTGTAGTATCTAGAAAATCGTTCTATAGATACGGTCATACGATAGTAGTGTCGTACTGTCGTGATATTATAAATAATAATTTATTGGCCAACGTACTCCAGGTCTTAATGTTTACAATTATTTAGATATGTATATAATATTGTAATCAAACATTTTAATTCAGAAAAATAATATATTTTAATCTTTAAATACTTTTTATGATACCTATTTTTTTTATACTATTTCATAATTCTGAATTTGTTAAAGTCCATTGTGTTATTTATGTAAGTAATTAATAATTATATATTTTATATGATATTTCATGGTTTTATTATATAACTTTAATGTTTTTAACATATTATTAATGCTGCAAAGTGCAATTTTGATATAATTTCATTGGAATATTGACATATTTTAATCGCAATTAAATCCAGTTTTTAATTATTATATTAGTGTGACAGCTCACTTCATAAAATTAATAATTTAATTTAGGTATCATAATAAATAATAATATTATGTTGGACTTTTAAATTAATTTAAATTAATTGCTTGAACGATTCCTAGGAAAGATATATATTATTATATATTTGGTCATTTCCTAAAAGTAACACGTATATATATATATAGTAGATAGTAATACCTCATCGCCCTTTATTCAATTTTAGTTTGAAAATAATCAATTGAAATTAAAATTCATTACAATTTACAGTTAAATAGCAGTTAGAACTTATAGAAGCAGTATTTATCGTTTTGGAAAAACGCGTTCGTTTTGTTCACGTTCATAATATCAATTATATCATTTTATTTTATTTAACGACACAAATGTGAACAATTTAATTAAAATTAAATAAATAAATAAAATAAAATTAATACTTATAATATATTTTTAAAGTTATCTTCAGGATATTTTTTAATTGCAGGCGTCTATTATTTGTAAAATCTTAAATTTAAGCTTTATACCAGAAAATTATAAAATGTAGATGGGAGAAGATTTGATTAAGTTATATAGGTATTTACATACTCCCAAAAATAGGGTATATAGATTATAGGTACTAACGGTAAATTAATTTTTTTCGTCGATTTAGCCCAACTGCTAAAGTACCTATAAAATGTTGTCATTTTCTAAAATAGAAAAGCGTATTAAATACGCTACTAATACAATTCGATTGAAGATGAGAATATTGTTTAGTAATATAATCTCGTCCATCATGATAATAACATATTTTCTCCGGCAATAATATCCACAATATTATATATATAATGAAACGAATATACGTCCGCGTATCCACGATATAGTGATACACGCTAACATGCATAATGTAACGCACATAATAAAACAGATCACAATTAGATACATTTAGCGCATCTCTTTACTCTATAAATATCAGAAATTAATATTTAAAAAAATTTATATTATTTCGTATCAAACCAAAATTTCACATTTATCCATGGAATACAACATTTTGTTTTATGTTAGAATCATTAAAATCATTCTTACCTGAATGATAAAAGTTATAAGACGGATAACCGATAGGTTATATTTTTGTTCACCGCCATTTATTTAGAAAAACTACTGAACACATCGTATATTTCTGTATCATGTCGTATATTGTTTGTACCTGTACCTAAGTGGGTAGGTTACTAGGTATCTACTCATTTCGTGTCCAATATAAAAATACAAATTGGATTTTATTAGTTTATACGTATAAATTTAGATTTCTAACAAGACTTTCTAACACGTTTATAAATAATTATATAAAAATAAAGCTAGTCCCTTAGAAAATAAAATAAATATAATGGAGCCCCGCAAAATTCTGCACCAGGCCCCGAAATCCATTAGAACGGCACTGTACACGTGTCCCGTGGTATAGTATTGTAAAAATAGAAAGAAATACCTATCAAATACGTCCAATTAGTAATTTTGTATTAGACATTTGTCATTTTTCACATTTTATCTAAATAGCTGCGGCTCGACCGTACATACTACATGGTTCTCACACTCAAACGACAATAGTATTGATAATAATATACTTACCATTGGCTGTTCGCGCGTTGTAGTCAACGAAAAAAAAATTTAATTTTCGTTCCGATTACTGATTAGACATTGCATCGTTGGTAGTATAGTTTAATGTTTCCGAGACGAACGTCCACTACTCCACTCACCGCACCGCATCGGCTCACAAAAGCACAAGATCACCGGGATTTGCAAATCTATTATTCGATTCGCCGTCGATATTCAATTTTTTTCAATAAATTTTATTGAACACAATTTTTCTATACGCTCCAGGAAACGTTTCCGAAAAGAAATTTCCGAAAACACCGATCGCGAGCACGCGGCATTAATTTGTTATGCGCGCCGGATGGGCATTATACACATATGCCTACGCGTTTTTACGCACAATACTAAGTGAGTAACACATTATAATAGTATACTAATAAATTATGCGTTATATATTATCCACATATTATATTGTTACGACATTGTTATCGACGTAGAAATAATAATTATTGAACAATGACGCAGTGATGACACTGTATTATATTTTATTATATAGGTACGTGTATGCCATTGCGTTCATTTCGGTTTAGGTGCCGAGCGGCTTAAAATAATATAATTAAGTCGAGCGAGGAAAAATAACGTGTTGGTACCGTATTACAACTATAGTTGTTATTTTGTAGAACAAATTTGACATTCAAAATGCAAAATATTTATTCTGCAATTTGGTTTAATTTTTTTAACCTCTAACAACCAGATCAGAATCCATCCTCAATTTTGTTATCTTTAAGGCTCCTGGTACAGACAATTTGGAATATTGGCAATTTACTATACGTCATGCATTGTCACGGATATTTTGTAATATTACATACATTACTTACATTTTACATTATTGTAAGTGAGCTAAAATCTCTTAAAATTTAATAAAATTTCATATCATGCACGCCGAATCTACCAAATTACTAAAGTGGAAACTGTTAAAAAAGAAAGATTTTCAAGTAACTACTTCCAGTGGTCTGATTTAAATGTTGTGAAAATATATTTTGTATTAATTAATCTTTTTACTAGGTTATATAGGAAAAATATTTAACGTTTACAACTTAATATACTTATGTACCCTATATAGAACTCTCTAATAAAATCATACATAAACATTGAAAACAGTAATAGAACATTGGGAAGTTGGTAGGTACATAAACTATAAGCTTTCACTTATTGGTTTATAAAACGACAAAAATATAGGATGTTCCAAGTTTTCAACATATTTAAGCAGTATCAGGCACGTCCGGTAAGGGGGGATGGGCGACAGGTGGTGCAAATGCACTACTTGAGAATTTGAATAATTTGGATTTTTCAAATAAAATATAAAAATTCCTTCACTGTTAATTTATAATTTATGTCAATGATTGAGCCCAATATAGTAAATACTTATTCTAAGAAACCGTCGTCTGTCGAACTTTAATATAGGGCAGAGTGATAAAAGAACGGTAATACCACGCGTATATTAATACATTTATTTTGATCACTAATGATATTATTATTATTAATTTCGTCGAGGGGCCTCGCTACAGCTATTATTTAAGGGGAAACATTTAGGCAATTTTTAATCAATTTCATTTTTAAATAATTAACACAGTTTACAATTATATAAGTTTAATTTTTACAAAGTGTTCCGTACAATCTATAGACAATTTCCTGGCGAGTTCGGGTTTTTCAGAATAAAAATCGAATAACGTATACGTACTTACGAATAGCGTACTATCTTTAATTGTGTTAAAACTTTTAAGGTCTTTTGAGCTAAAATTCAGCTGTGGCATCAATGCGTCATCTTAATTTATTAGTATAATATATTAATATGCAATAATACAATCAACACTAATAATCTTTAAATTATGTATTTATAATATAATAAAATATTTAACTAATCAAATTAAATTAACTTTCAGTTAATTAGAGCAGTCTTGGTAATTTTCGTCTAATACTTATTTTTCTTTAGCATAATAAAGTAAAACCAGTGCTTGAATTGGAAAAAAAATGCACTATGTTAAACTAGTAAAAGATTGTCTTTGGATTTTTCCAAGTGTGTTTTATGAATCATAGCTTCTTGTTAAATTAATAATTATTTCTTATATTTATTAATATATCAGTAAATAAGTTTGAAAAGTTTTAATGTGAAGGGCACAAGTGCACTACAATATTATCACACTATCATAGTTATATTATAATTTATTATAACGGTATAATTATGGGTGTATGTAAGTGTTAGGTAATACAAAAATATTGTTAAACCTCCTTGATAATATGACAAAGAAAGTTATGAATTCTTAGCATTTACTTAGTAATTAGTTTTATTTTCTAAAGTTAGTACTTAGAATTTACTTTGTTGTTCAGAGGATTCCTTACCCGCATGTGTTATATAGGTAGGCGTTAAATATTTCTCTAAAGCTCACAGAGTAATTTTGATCATTAAACCGATATAACTATATGAAATTCTAAATGCGAATGACAGTGATCTAAACGGTTCTCCATTTGCAATATACCTACGACTTAGGTCGGGCAAATCATTGCGGATGCTGTGCGAAAGGGGTGAAAAGGTTATTGCAATAATTATCAGTGTCCATGCAGTGGTGGCAGTTTATTTTCACTGTATTAGTATTTAGTGTGCACCTGGCATTACCTAAAATAAACTTAAGTTTGTAATTTAAAATTGATATTTAGAAATATACCTACCTAGGTGTAAATAATGAAGGTATAGATAATATTTTAATTATTAGGCATGGGTAATAAATTAATTATTTATATAACTAGGTACTATTATTGTAAGAGTATGGCATTTTATAACAACAGACTATTTTGAAGTATACAATTTATTTTTATATTCAAATAACAATGAAAACAGTCCATATAAATTTAAAATAAGTTGCACGTAAAAATTATAAGTATATAGTATATACCTAAAATTAACTGCTAATTTTTTATCAGGTGTTATTGGTTTTTTTCTTCGATTGGAATAATTACTTATATAAAATATTACAATTTTAAAATGGTCATAAGTTAAAAATTTAAATATGTAAAAATAACAGAGTACACACATATATATATGGTCAATCCATTCTGAAATTAAAGCTAACAACATACAATTAGTTCTGCAGAACGAAAATGTTGCTCGTTTATAAGACGTAGGTAACATTAAGTAAATAATAATTAGGTAGTATTTTCTATGAATATAGTATTACCACTTGAAAATTTGGTTAAAAATGCACTTAAAAATTTAAACCTAAGTGTATTCTACGGATGTAGCTCTAAGTAATATTAAATAAAAATTAGGTACGTCTTGAAAATAATATAAATATAACGTTTGAACTGTTGGGTGCCTTGGTCGTATATATATATTATATTATGTGATTGAAATAAGATATTACTTATTAAGTTATAAATTATTATGATATATGATTTATTATATTAGAAATACTATATTAAAAACTAACAGTAGATTTGTTTATTTTAAATAATCAAAATTATTTTTAAATTATTATTTAATTTTAATTAATTAAATCAATAATTCTCAATATCTAATTCTCACACCTGAAATTACAATAGAATCCGCAATCGGGGGGGCTTCATATTGATGTTGTGTCCACATGCGTTTCCTCGTCTTACTAACGTACAACATACCAACATTTACTTAAGTAGTAGTTTTCATTTTGCATTGTTAGTTTAGATAATATTATAGTGAATTGGCCTATTATAAAACGTAAAGGTAATAACGTTGCCTGTGTTATAGAAAAAAATATTTTTGTCACGCCAATTGCGACTATTTTAAGAGTAAGAGGTACTCTGACACATCCAAAATATGTCGCCACAGAATTACATCATTATAAATTGATGAACTGCGCCCTGAATAATATACAGTAGAAGCGTACAATTTAAAAAAAAATTGTTCTTCTTCGTTAGGTTAGGGTGAAATACACGTTGACGTGTCGTGACGAACCGGGTACATGGTATCTACCTATATACAAAAATATACTTGTATATAGGTAGATACATATTATATGACGTGTTTGCAATGGTATAATATAGTAATTACTCATTACTCATTAGTGATAAAGAGTTTAGACCTATACAAAAATCTGTTAAATGGGCGTCGGGTTGTCAGCGCAATATTTGTTTTCCCTCTCTGGCCCACGCGCAACATAGACAAAACGCATTAACGTAGAATCACTTTTTTTTATGTTTCTAAGTAATCTTAGAGTAAAATCATCCATTGCATTAAAGATGGAGAATAATATTTTTGAGGGATTTACATATCGATTTTATATATTATTGTTATTTGACTTTGTATTTGACTTTCAAAGTAAATAAAACAAATTTGTAAATTTAAATAATGTTTAAACTGTTTTGAGACAATATTCAGACAAATCAATATGTCATTCCCTTAAAAATATAGAAAATGATTCTGCGTAAATGCGTTTTGCCTATGTTGCGCGTGGCCCTGAGAGAAAACCAATAGTGGACTGACATCTTCTTAATATTATTTTTAAATTAGTAATATCCTGACGTGCAGTAAATAATAGCGTACCTATTGTCATTTGTAGAAAAATAATATAAAACGGCATAAGAAAATTAAATTAAATTTGTCTATTTTTAGACAACTTAAATCGATTGAGCCGGTTATCCACAGCTGATTTACTTACCAAGGCACCAAGTACTCTAATAAGACAAGTAATTTGTTTATTAAGTTTTCCGATGACTGGTATATTTGTCAATATAATATTATAAATTATAATTGTTGTTTCTTTGACTGTTGTGACATTTACCGACAACCGTCGGGAAGCGCACCAGTGAGCGTAGCTTTATGGCCAATAAAATAATAATTGTTCTTTAGGAGATAAATTATTAAATTATTTTAAATAATATTTAGTTAAAGAGGGTATTTAAAAACAGCTACAACACGATTGCGAATTTTTTCCTTTTTTGGCCTGATTAATAACAACGCGATTGGGCACCAAACGTGTAACACAAATTGCGAATGAAACATAAATACCTATATCCAACGCCGGTATGGCGAAAATGTTAATTTTATTAGGTACCCACTACAATATATTGCTTTACACTGAGTCAACAATTAGATACAATTATAAAAATAATCAAAATATGGTATAAGATCAATGCTTACATGTTTAATTTGGTATATGTATATAATATCGACAAAAAAATAATGTTGAGTAGATGTTATTTATAATATTATACTATATCATATATTATCATTTAGAAATCTTTAATAATTTATTAGTTTTTGTCAGTCTTATTAAGCTGTATCTCATAACTGGGAAGGAATATAGAAAATATGTACCCTTTGTATATATTATTATTTTTGATGCATAATATATAGGTCCACAGATCATTTGGTGCGCAATCGTGTTGTAATTAGTCAGGTCAAAAAAGTAAAAAGATCGCAATCGTGTTAAAGCAACCATAGTTTATAAAATATAATAGGTACTATTATAACAATTAACATAGTAATTCGTAAACTTCGGTTGATAAGTCATTCATTATCGATATTGCCTGTGTGTAGTCAAAAATCATCGCTAATCATATTCTATGACCGAATAGGTTTAAAAGAAGAAATATATTTTTTATAACTATTTCGAGAAGAGTAGTTTTCAACTGAAAAATATTACTTATTTCACATTTTAATAACAATATGATCAAACATAATTTCTCATTCTTTTATTTTACTTAAATTTAAGTTTCTACACTTCTACAGCCATGGTTATAAAATTAATTTTAGCACACCCCGTAGTTGCGGCACTGAATATACACATTATTCTGCAATATTTTTATATTCTTATAAGTCATGAGGTAATTTCTAATGACCAATAATTTTGATTTATTTGAAGACCATAAACATTTATTTAATCCTAGCTTATTAGTTTTATTCGAAAAAGTATTTAACATTTACCATCTATTTCTGTTAACCGATGACAAGAAATATTTAAACATAAATAAAATCATTAACGGCTTAGTATAATAATATAACCGTAGGTATATTTGAGCCATGACCTAGGTATTTTAGATTCATTATTATTATTTTTATTATTAATTATAAGTTTTCGTAGAACCACGGTACAAATTAAAAATTTAATTAAACGCATAATTTAAGATTTCGCAGAAACTGGAAATTACAATTACATTTTTCTCAAAAATATCAAAATGTGTCCAGAAAGATTGTGCTGATTTCGAGACTAATCCAGTAATAATTTTTCTATATTAGACTCACAGAAATAAACATTCTTATATTGTACGATTTTAACTCATTCCCAGACATGGCAGTCTTGTAAATTATACATTATTGAATATTATACGAAATTATTATATATTGTATAAAAATAACCTTTTTCGACAGTAAGTACTAACATAAAATAGGTATAGGTACATTTTTGTCAACTATTTCGGTATAAATAAAAAATTAAATTCAACAATTATTATTTTCAATTAAATTTATTTATTGGTATTTTAAACACAATCGCTTCAATACACGTGTCAAATACAATTTACAAATGTCTGTTTTTAATACAAGCATAATATAATATTTTAAAATTCTTAACTTAGAACAATGGTCTTGTTTTTAACTACAAATTTATAAGTAACTCGAGTCTGCCGAGCATGATGTGCGTGTATTTGAGTATTTCTATATTAGGTATAAGTTTGTATGCTTTTCACGAGTCACACCTTTTAAAACTAACCAGTCATATAACAATATTATAAAATAGATAATCATAACATAAAAACAATTTCATTACAATACATTTGATATTTATTTATAAGTACTTACTAAGTATATTATAATTTAAATTACAGGTGCGGTTTTGCTTATCATTTTCAAGTCTGGTCATGGAAACACTATATGATATTTTACTAAGTCTCTAAGACCGTGTCTAATTGGTTAAACTGAACAATTTGCGTGCCTAAACGTGTGTTTTGAATAACGGATTGTTATTTATTGGACGGTCATTTATTTCAAGCATTTCGTGGACAAATATCTAAAGGTGCGGGACTTTTTTAGTTGATTTTTTTTACACAGATGGTAATTTTTTAATGTATTCAATTTCTATTTTTTACAAAGTTCGACCGAACTGTTCGTACTTATTTTGATATCGCACAGAAAGGGATTCCATGCAGTGGAATAAAAAACCTAAACGCTTCAACCAGCCAACAGGTACACGTAGTCGAAGTATCGAAAAACCAACTATCGGCCATGTACGTATGATTAAGAACTTTCATTTAACAATAAGCGATGTAGTAATAAGAATAAAAAAAAACACAGTTATCCTTTTGACATTAAATAAAAAACCAACAAAAAAAATAGAAGAGACAAATAGTGAAATTTTTTTACAAGCAGGTAATAGTTATTTTCAATTAATTTCATCGTGGAAGTCAGACCGTTATAAGGAAAATTTAAATATGTTTCGTAGTAGGTACGTATAATATGGCGACGTTGTACCCGTTATTTGGTGACGTTTACAAGTCAATAAGAATTATCAAATTATCAACAATCCATCACCTTTGGATTAACTATAAAAAAAAAATGAATAAAAAGAAAAAAAAATTAAAGTACAATGAATAAACTGAGAATGAAAAAAAAATAAAAATAAAAATATACTACAGCTTAAATTTCTAATATTACAAACATTTCACAAAATTTCACGCTTTCAAACAAATTAATTACAAAATACATCTTTTGTTTTATATACATTTATATACATACAGCGGTACACAACATGCGATGAAGGTTCAAAATATGAAATTTCTTCACCATTCTCTCTATACATAGTATTCGTATATACAGTAGTATAGTGGCGGTGAATTCATTGCGACCAATGGATGTCGGCGGCGTTCAGTTGGAATTCGTTGAACGCGGCGGCGGCGGCTGTGTGGCCGTTGTCGTTGTTATTGTTGGTCTCTGTTCCGCCGCCACCACAGTAAGCGTCCATGTAAAAGTTGTTGTTGGTCAACAACATCTTGGTGGGATCGAGAACCATGTAGTCGACTTGCTGCGAAGCGGAGACATCGGCTGGCATCGTCCCGTCGGCGCCGATAAAGTCCATCGACCCGTCGTTGTGCATGCCGACCGCGGCGTTTCCCTTGTGGCACGCCGCGTCCGCCGACGACGAAGAGGACGACACCTGTGCGTAGTAATCCACGTCCTGTACCGCCATCGGGTACATCAAATCCAAAGATTCCGGGCAGTCCTCGGTCTTGATGGTGGCGTACTGCATCTGCCCGGGGTGGTGGTGATAGGCGACGCCGTCGCAACTCTGCTGCATCTGGAAGCACTGTTGCTGCTGCTGGTGATCGTGGTGATGGTGCACCGCGGTATGGTGATGGTAGTCGACGGGCTGGTAGTGTTGCCAACCGACGCCGCCGTTGTCGCCGCTGCACTGCCCCGGGCTCTTGTGTATGGTGCCGCTGCCCAAATCCAACACGGTCGTCGGCGAACACTTGTGGTAAGCCGAAGAAGCGGTGGCCGCGTCCTGTCCTGGTGGCTGCTGCAGTTGAAACACATCGTCGCTGTCGGCGGTCGGCTGCTGCATAGGTTGACAGTAGACGGCCGACGCCGGTTGCGGCCCGGTCACGAACCCAAAGTCAGCGGCGGACATGTTTTGAACGATCGCCGACGTTGGCGGAGGTTCGGACTGAATCTGTTGCATAGCGTGATAGTTTTGCAGCCCAGCCGCCGTCGCCCAGTCTTGATGGTGGTGATGTTGATCGTCTTCACTGCTGCTACTACTGCTGCTGTTATTGTGGTGGTGGTGGTGACGATGGTGGTGGTGTTGGCCAGGGTATGAGGCTTGCTGATGCTGGAGCATGGCGGTCGCGGGTTCTGGCCCTGGTGCCGTCAGGCGGCTGTTGTTGCAAACGCAATAGTAAGGAAGACACGAGCAGCCGGAGTCTGTAAAGTAATAAAATAAAAAAATTGTTAGTCACTATAGTGATAGGTATATATATCATTATCGATAAATTATAATAATATTATGGTAGGTGTCTAAAATAAAAACAAAAAGGCTGATCTGCAAAATGTTAATATTTCATAAATTTAAATTTTTTAAAAAATCAAAAGTAACTAATTGTGAGTTTCAGTTTGAAGCTTAAGAGAAAAAAAATTTTTTTTTTTTTTCATTGAAAATTTAACGTTATATTTTACTATATACGATATTAACTTTTTCCGTAAACATATTCTTGCAAAAACCACATAACATATTATATTATATTGTCTCAATATTACTTAAAATAAAAGTTGAGAGCACTAATAAAAAAAATTATTGATTTCTTCATAGAAAAATAACTGATGAGAAACCTTGTATTAAAAATGTCAATCTTTTTTAGTCATAAACAAAAATTTGATCATGCAAAGATCGAAGAAAAACTGACACAAAAAGAGTCAATATATTTTGAAAATTAAATATGTATAGACAATTATAATTTAAATATTTGGTGGAAAATTGAAATCCAGATTTATTTATCCATTTTATAATAATAAAAAATAATAATAGTAATAATCTGGTTTTCAGTCAATATTCCCGTTTTTCCCAATTATTTTAAAAAGTACTATAGGTAGGAAGCTTCTATTTTTAACCTCCCAATTTACCAATAATATAACATTTGCAATTAGACACCACTCTCTGTTCCTGCTGTATAAAGAGATGAGTCACGAAAAATAAATATTACTGAAGCACCAATACATATCACTCGCTCAGAATCTAAAAGACGGTATATTATACAAGTTTTCCTGCAGGTTTCTTTATACGTGGACTATCATGTTTTGCTACCTAGTCCGAAATATTAAACATATTTTACTATTTGTATTGTTGTCTGAATAATAAATGCAAATAAAATACATTCTTTTAAATGTATTCTGCATCGCTAATCGTTGTATGTATATGTAATCTAATTTTCGAAAGTGATAAAGTTTCTCTATAACACTATATTTATTGAATCATTACATTATTTTGTTAAAAACTATTTAGAAAAATCAACGAGTATATAACAATGTTGGAATTGATTATTGATTTAAATTCAACTGAATCAAGTCCCATCGGTAAAATTATTCTAAATCCACACCTTAAAATTTAAATATACTGTCCGTGTCGTTTAAAAACATACCTGACGAATAGAACAATTTAATATTATTATACTTTAATACTTTAGGTTAAGTCTTAAATAGAGTACATACTACATACGTCTACAAATCCCACTTTGTATCGTTTATAAAAAAAAAATATTATCATCGACTTACTTATACTTCGGTTCTCTGAAATCAGCTCTTGAGTTAGTTGTGTACTTAAATACTGTTTGCGATTTCCACTACTAATGGCTTTCTGCTTTTGATTTTTTAAATTTAATACCTGAAAAAAAAATATGTTAACTAATTTCATTGAAAAAATATGATAGGTTAAATTATCAGGTTCTACAAAATTAAATTAAAATCTAAGTTTTTTATTATATAAATTATTATATATTATATGTTTAAGATACTATTATATTATAATATAAGGTCACTTTCGTATGTATACACACAGTTTGTTAGTAGTTAATTAAACTAATATTGTGTATCATACCAAATATTTTTTTTTTAAGTAATTCAAATGTTTGTCGGAGTTTCAACTTTGAACACTATAATACCTATTATACATAATATGTATTGTATATGTAAACACAACTTGTTGACGAATTTAATTTTTAACATTATACATTTTCAATAATTATTATTACTGTATTCAAATATGAAAATAATTGCTATACTCGAATATTGTGCCTTTTATTTGAATTAAATAAGTTTTTGTTATGTTTTAAAATATTTAATTTAAGGATTAAATTTTGTATTTTGTTTCGACAATACTTCATAGTTGTAATATTATTATGAAAACGTATATTCATGCGTAATTGTGTAATAATAATATCCATATGCCCACGAAAACGAATTATGTTGTTTGCTAATAAAAATTATGTACAAATATGTTCGCATAGGTTCTTAATAATTTTTGGTTCTATATTTTTACTCATGCAAACGAAAAAGTGTTTTTTTAAAAGAACCAATCCAACGATATGGAATAATAATAATCGTTCTTATACAAATGACAATATCGTATTTAAAACACATTTTTGTATAATAATATAACGAATTACATCGTGTTGTAGTTTAATATTTATAGTAACCAACGTTTTGGTATACCGTCTAAAATAAAATATTATTTCCAAAAAGTTTTTGGTTTAGGGTTTAAGTGTTTAGGATTTTTGACATCGGCTTGGAGTTTTTTTGTCCGGACTGATGTCGGCAATACATCTCCTCCTCCTGTCGCGTCAACCACCTCTGTCAACTTGGGAAGGGACCTTGATGGAAATGTAGGCCGTTTTAGTGGTTTTTTCTTTAAGATTTTCTGTTCAATAACGCTCTTCTCATACAACTTGTGTTCCTCGTGCCAAATTTTTCCGTACGTCATCGTCATGAGATTGTAAATGTCAGGTTTAGGTTCAGTCATGTACGAAGGAATAAACTGTTTAACATCCCCAAACTTTGAAGAAACAATTTGATCTTTTGAAGCGGCCTTCTTGGAGGCCAATAGATTTTTACTTTTATTCGACGAACAACTCGAGTTCAACGACTTAATAGACTTCAAAGACGTGTAACTTGGTGCGGCAGACATAATATTATTATCAGATTGTTACGTTCTATTCGAAATTATTTTATATTTTATGTTATTTTAATAATTATTTTCATCGTTTAAATTATTACACAATTACAATTAATACACAAGTAACTAATAAGAAAAATATTAGACATAAAAAGATTAAAACTGACAGAGGAATAATAGTTGTTTGCGTTTCGATTTCATATAATATTATATTAATATAGGTAGGTACCGTATATATAAATACATACTTTTTAGTCAATAAACAACTAATGGCCAGATGTACTTTAACCATTATCATCTGTAAATCATAATTAAAACGAGAGAAAAAGAAAATAATTTGTTAACCAAAATATACAGTAATCTTTAAATGGTTAATCCGACGTACGCCATCCAACAGCATTCACCATAATATTAAAATTATGTTGCGCGTCGTACACAATTACATTTATAGGTAGGTATTGTATTATAATACGGCAATACTATATTAAAATATTATCATTATTATTATAATGTAAAACTAGTGATTAAAAGTCAAACTTGTGAATTCCGTCGAACGTTTTTTGCCTCGGGTTTGTTTGTATAAGAATGTACAATCAACAGAGAAATCGAGTTTTAGTATTTATGATTTGACCTACAATATGTTGTCAAAATCCATTCACGTTGTTGTCCGTACCATTCATATTCATATAATATATTTTATGATTCATGGGCAACAGACTAGGCGTTCTTATATTTTTTTTTTTGTATGTGTGCCAGTGTTTATTATCTATGAAAACCTACAATTAAAGGTTTTTTTTTTAAAGACAATACCAAACGGATTTAATTATTATAATTCGTATACATCGTACGGGCAGGGCTGACCAAAGTATAATACAACACAGTACGCAATAATTTATGTTTGTTTTTTTTTTTTTGTAAAATGTGTACATCTCACTCGTATCTCGTTGCTCTAAATGATTGAGTATTAAGTATTTATGTATACCCGCCGTTTCGTTTTACGGTCTGACGCCTTTGTGAATTTGCCATATTTTTCTAGTCCAGAAGAGACTTCAAAGATCGAGTAGGTTTAGATTTTTATAATAATAATATAAATGATAATGGTCGTGTTTTTGGCACAATTTATAGCACCACCGTTATGAATATAATATTATCTAGAGCGCGTTCGAGTTGAATATAAATTTAAAGAAACGACGCGGATATTTACAAACGAAATATAAATAAAACAATTTTTTTAGTCTGCGAATAAAGACCACCGAAAATCACTTTAACAACAATATTAGAACTGCGTACCATATACCTACCGTAGTATTATAGGTAAGTAAAACAATTTTATTATTGCAAATATAATTCTATCCGTCACGTCGATTATTATTATTACTCTAGTCAGTCGGTCGTCTTACGTTATCTATTTATGGTTATTGAAATATATAAATTATAAATAAATAGGTAATAATTATTATTAGTGTTTACCGGCCCCGCGGGGTGCCGCCAATTAGGTTTTGCTCTATCGCCGGCCACGGCAAGTCAGGTCCCGGTCGCGGTGTGTACAGCCAGCGAGGGACGACCGTCCGCGTTCGACACCCACCACCCACCAGTAAACACGCCGGGTCGCGTAAATAATAATAAATTAATATTATCGGTGTCGATTTGACGATGCGATAACACTGTCATAAACAATTAATATTATAATATAATTTTAAATTGAGGTATAATTTAAATAATATTTTAAACAGCGGCGGCGCAGCGTTTTCGCGATAATCGCGTTACCACCGCACACACGCGACGCGATGGAGGGTGAAATTAGAGGGCGACTCTTTGCTCAAGACGGCGAGCCTCGCTCGTAAGCTCATTTGTTTGAACACCGTTCGCGGTGCGTATGACGTACTACACTGCACCGTCTGTCTTTACACACGACGTATTATTATTAAGATCATTCGTATAAATAAACGTACGTTTCGCTACTCTTTGAAAACCGTTTACGAGCTCTCAAAATAAATATTATATGGGCCGAAGACTGCGTCGCTCGAAATAGTATGAATATTACCAAAGTTATAACCAGGTATTATTACGGGCGGCGGCCTCTTGGAAATACGATTATTCCGGTTCGACGCAATAATAATAATATGTATTATTTTGTAACCGATGACGATCGTATGGTATACCTATTAGAAAGAAATTATATGCGTGGTAAAAACCTGGGCCATTTTCAAAATACCGGTAGGTAAGCGCGACTTATTCGCGAATATACGTTAATAACCGCAGTTACCCCTTACCATTATTTGTGGCTATCATTAAAACGCACCAGTTCCCTTCTTGATGACTTGAAAAAAATTACTATAAATATGATTTTTTTTTTTCCGAAAATTACGGTTCACGTTATTCACGAAGCAGTGTCGCCTCGGTAAAGACAACTGCGATATAATGCAGTGCCCGACTGCATATTATTACGCGATTATTATGTAATAATATTTAAATCATTGTTACTATAGGCCTGTTACTTTAAAAATATAGTGAATAGTGATGATGGGTTAACGTCTAATTTTTTTTTTAGTATATTGCGTGTACTTGGAATTTTAAATTTTAATTAGATAAACCTATAAATAATAATAACTAATATTATTTACAACACATAAATTTCTATTCTTGAATATTATAAATTATAAATATTATAATATTATAGTAAGTTAATATAAGAATCAAGAATATATACCCATTTTAATATAGCTATCATTAATTTTAATATTATATTCCTATTATTAATTTTATATACCTATTTTAATCGCTTCATTTCAATATAGCAACCACAAATTAATGTAAAAATAATAACAAAATAAAAATAGACAAGGTAACTGAGCATTCAATACTAATAACGACTGAAACCTCCCAGGGTATTATTCACATTTTCGCCACTGATAGATAGGTACAATAAACATAATATCATAACACGTGACGACAACGACGTTTTACCGATGAAATCGTGACATTATTCCACCACCGCGATATTCTATAGTACAACATCGTTATAACTTCGTTACCATAATATTATTGCATCAGTGGAATAAATAACATTTCAATAAAATACGTTTTGTTGTACTATGTTTTTTCTACACCTATATATTATAATACTATATAGGTATATCACATGGGTTTAACAGACGAGATCTGAAAATGAGAAAAAACACAAACTTTGAGTTTACAACATTACGCGCGATATAATACTTAGACGCTCACGGTCCGACGTTGCATTCAATAAATTTAATAAATATTAATATCCGGCAAGCATCGGTTACGGCACGAGACGATGGTATCGGGAACTCATCGAAAACCGATTTGTCTATAACAGTACATAGAATAATTTATTATTTAAATGCATCTCAAAACGTGCACTTAGAACAATGCACAAACACAAAAATTATTCAACAATACGGGGCAACGTCATTTTCAATTCCCCTTGCACGGCGGTGTACGACAACGAATGCAACTGCATCTCGCTCTCACGGCCAATATCCGATAGATACACTACAAAACACGTCATATTATATTTTCGAAACGGTCTGGGCTGATATAAGATTATTATCAATAGCCAGTTGGTGTATTTTTTCACTTTTGAAATAAAACAAAAAAAACTGTTTTTTTCTCAAAATAAATTGTTTGAGTTTTAAACAGTACAGTGTTTAAAATAGTATATTTAAAACAAATTAATTTTAATTTAATATGTATTTTACTTATACGAAAAAATATACCTAATACAAAATATAGATATTTAGATATTAACTATACCTATTGTAATTTATAGTATATTTTGATAAATCAAAAGCAGTGGCAGTTATTAATACTTTATTGTTTTTTATTTTAATTTTTTCTAGTTAAGACAAGTTTTTTTCTTTTAATTATAATGTCAACTTTTAAAGTGTAGTTGACAGTTGTTTAATTGTAAGTGTTATGATATGCAGCAGTTTTTACTTAATTAATTAAACAAAGTAGGTACTTTACATATTTGTACTTTACTTATGTCTGTTATGAATTTATGAAATTATATGTGTTACTAAAATTAAGGACGATAAACGATAATAATTATAATTATTTAATTTTTTCTGAAAGATATTTATTATTCTTTATTAAAAATAAACAAAAAAAAAATACATTTATTTAAAAAAAAAACCTAATATTCACTTGGATTTTATACTGTTTTAAGCATATGTTTTATTCGTTTTGAACAACTAACAAAAGGTTTAAAACAAATGTTTTAAATTCATGTTTTAAACATAACAACCTTGTCAATAATACATGCTGCGAGATCATCGTGCGGAGCCGTTCGTTTTAAATGTCGATTTTTTCTTCAACCATTTTGAAATCAAAATTAAAACGTAGTATCGTAGATCGAAAACGGAAAGAATTCCCCAGTTAGCTAATGTTAATGAAATTAAGGCTCACATAGTCACACCACTACGCAGTCGCTGACATCCAACAATATTATTATTTTTAACTTTATATTAATACTCGTGTACCAGGTGTACCTGCGTTATTTCGTTATTTTTGAAGGTATATTAAATTAAAGATTATCGTCTAAAAACTCAAAAGCAAACATAGAAGAAAATCAGTATAAAAATGTAATTTCGTTTATTGTACACCACCGCTCCCCTCCCCCGCGCACAGTGCTTTAAATCATCTACACTCTACAGGTATCGGCGGAGCTTGTTTGGGCAAACGCACACGTTGGCACGCGAATTCGTATTATTACTATTACGTGCAAAACAATAAAATTGGATAATTTGCCACCGATCGGATGGACCACTCGGCCGGTTCCATTTATTAAACATTTAAAACGATTGCGTACAGTACAAATATACGTACGCAACAATAATAATTAGCCGGTCCGACAACATGATTAGACCTCCCTCGGGCGGACTGCCGACAATTATCATCCAAAGTTATAACTTATAAATAATAATATAATATTATTATATTGTGTACATTTTATTTGTGTAACGTTATTCTCCATGTCGTATAAATAACACACACACTAAACATTGTTATTGCCTTTCTGCATATAACTTGGCCACCCCGCCCCGCGCGACCGACATAGGTTTTCGCCAAAATGATTTATACGGCACCTACAATTGAATTAACATACCTACTACGCGTGCGTTCGCCCTATAATTACACACAACAACAATAATAATAATATTAATATTTTATTATTCTATCACTGTAGCGGCAGTCGTTTAGCGTCTCCGCAAAAGGTCGACAATAGTATCAAAACCCGTTCGCAAGATTTCATTAAAAAATCCATCCAATTACGTATTATACATGAACCGCACGACGAGCATTATCGACGACAACTTGTGACAACGGTGTTCCGACGCGATAAAGCATCACAGTCCACAGACGATAAACTGACGGAAAGAATATTATTTTCGAACGAGTGCGAACGGGCCAGGAAGACGACGTCAGTTTGTAATATAATATACTGTTAATAATATTATAAGTTATAACATTCGAAGTTTCCGAAAAATCATAACTATGAAAACGTCTATAATATTAACCGATTCTAGAAAATTACTTTATTTAATTTAATACGAATGAATATAATAATGTACATTATTATTAATAACCACAACGGACGTGTATTTCCAATTAATTTGTGCAAAACGTTAATGGGTATACGGAGACGAATTTCCAGAATGTTGTCTATTATAATTTTAACTTTCAAGCATCAGCATTTATTAGATTCTGAGTGGAACGATGAATGTATTGATTTTACAATGATGTGTGTTTTTTTTTTTATTTTTTTTTTTATTTTTTTTTTTATTTTTTTTTTTATTTTTTTTTGTGTCTGTCATCACGTTTTAGGACAGTAAAAGTGCTTGGATTTTCTTCAACAGTACCTTTTCTGATAGGAAAGTGAATCTAGTTGGTACTTTGGGGGGTCAAAAGTAAATTTTTTCCAATAGTTTTCAAACGCGCCGTGAAAAACAAAAGAAAAATTAAGAAAAACGGGAATTTTTACGCAAAATCTGTTTTCGAGAAAATCAATTTTGGTTTTTGGTGTAACTTTAAACAAATGACCGTAGATATATGAAATTTTGACTGAATGTTTATCTTAGCATTTTCTATACACCATAACATTTTCAAAATATTTTGATTTATTTTGAGCTCTTTACGGACATTTTCATTTTCCATTTTTTTTTAGTTTTTTTTCTAAAAATATCAATAAAATTTTATTTGTTGGATAAAAAAGCTTGAAAATTTAATAGAAGGCTCCTAATATATTGTTTCAAAGGCAGATGAAAAATATTAAAAATCGTTAGTCAAAGTTTTTTTTTATAAACATTTAAAGTTCAAAAAAT
>NC_042493.1:63368263-63383318 GCF_005508785.2 Acyrthosiphon pisum
TAAAGTATACTATTATATATCTATGATTTTACCACGGTTTTTTGTTGATGTATAACGCGTTATAACTTATAAGTACCTAATAGATATTATGATATGATTAATTTGGAATTTATTATAGGTACCTATTATAGGTCAATTTTTTTTTAATACCATAGATAAGTATATATATGTCTAATACATAGACTGATATACCGTCTCCGCTCAGAATCGTTTTTCTTAAACAGTGATATTATATCATTGAATTCAAATTTAATACTGTCCATTATACAGTGACCCACTTCTAACCTACTGTACAGCAGAGCGACATCCACTTACCCACCTTTTTTTATATGAAAATATATAATTTATAGGAATATAAACAAAAGGGGAGGAAAATTCGGTTGACCTGTGCATAAACCTCTCCAACGCGACGTAGAACGTAACAATCAACAACCCAGCCAGAATATTATTTTTTTGTGAACACTGGTTTCGCTTTCGTCATTGTGTATTATCAATTATCATTGATTTACAACGCGTCTCAACACTACACACACACACCACACATAGCCTGAAATGATAATGATCAAGCTATCGAATAGACAGATTATGCTGTCCGTGCCCAGTGTGTATCGTATAATTATTGTTATTTTATGTTATTGATGACCGCTGTACATGTTTGCAGACCTACTATATAATATTATTATTATACAGTATACACCATACACACTGCATCTCATTTATTTGGTTTTTATTACTACCTTTTTTTTTACTGTCAATAGGTATTCTTAAATCACAGGCACACTATACATATTATTTTGTTATTTCATTAATCAATAAGCTATGTTATCGATAATATGATCAATAATACGGAATTCAGAGATTTGTTGAAACATATATTCGAGAGCAATAAAATCATAATCAAAATATAAAAACACCACCAATGTAATTACTATACAAGATATTGCACAAGTTTGATCGACTTGAATTAATTCTGTTTAATGTTTTTATTACCTAACACATATTTACTTTTTGAATATTGTATGATCATTAAACACAATATTATGCTTATATTTTATTTATGACTTAAAATGAACGCAAATAAAAATATCGACTAAAAGTTATATTAAGCCACTATTATTCAATGTTTTTTTTTTTAAATATGAATAAACCATTTTCATGATATTAATTTAAAATTCATTCAATTTTACTTTGAGAGGTTTTGAATATTTATCAAACTTATTTTTATAATATATTTATATTATTAATTAGTAGGTACCTAATACCTATATTATTTTTATTAAATACAAAATAATATGAGAAGTATTGTATTAACGTACGTATACGCCACAATATAACAAAATTATTACATATTATTACATTTATTGAACGATGTACCGAATATCATTATAATCAATATATTTCAATGCTAAGTATTGGTAGTTAAATATTCTAAAGTCTAATTTGTAATACAATCTTACTTTATTATTGAAAGGAACATCACGAGTTAGGAGCATGCCGAAGTTTCGTATTTTGCGGCTGGTGCCAAAGCTTCTTCGTGCTTCTGAAGTAGACTTGGCTTCAGGTCTCAGGTGGTCGTGTACACCCTTGGCTTGAAAAAATATTGCATACTCTGTATGCCTCCAAAAATGTGTGACAGGGTAACCACAGTGTCCTCTACAGGGCATTATTTCCAAGTGACCGTGACACTGTCTATTTGGACACGGTTTACCTACAAATAATTAATAATTATTAGTGGTAAATACTAAATAATTATATAAACATACATAGAATTTGTCACGATACAGTGGCACAATCAGTGGGGGGTACCCGGACCTTGACCCCCCCCCATCCCCCTATGACCTCATTTGAGTATTTATATCAAGTGATCAATTGTATTTGTTATTAACTTTAATTGTAATTTGAAACAATAATATATAATATAATATTATGGACCCCTCCCTACCTCAGGAATTATCGGGCTGTGCTAAAATTACGGGACTCTTAAAGTTAACAAAATAGATAGGTATACTAAAAAGTAAAAAGCGTGTTTGATGATACCGGCAGCAACTTGTCACAAGTAATGTTTGAAGTTTTTATCGTAAGACTACTGTCAACCAAGCGAAGTAACATTATTATTATAATTATTGATTTAAAATATTGATTTTGGAAACTAAATTAAATTAAACTTCATTGTTAAACTGTACTGCAGTAAATAAAATACAATTAAAATTTGTACCATCGAACAATGGAAAATATTAATTTAAATACTTGAGCATACATACATAATTAGTGGTCTTATTAGTCGTAGAATGACCTAGGCACATAAATAAATAATATTCATTTCGCATTATTAGAATGTCATCGAAATAATATTATGCATCTTTGTCAAATTATATAATTCTAAACTTGGTTTCCATGCGATTTAAAAAAATTTAAAAAGCCCGTTTAAAGATAATTTTCTCATTATTATTTTGTGTTAACTGTTAAGTACTCTCTTAATGCATAGCCACAAAATAGGGGAGAGATATATTCAAACAGAGACAACATATTATTATTATGTTACATAATGATGGACTAGCAGCCTCTTTAAAATAAAAAAATATTATATTATCAACAGTTTAAAAATCAATCATATTATATTCAATTATTCAAATGTATTTCTAAAAATGTTAGTAGGTAAAATACCTATGTTTATTCAGAAATTGACTCCGTGAACATTCTAATCCTCTGGCTTCCAATAATCTCCCTGAAAATCCACCTCGTCGACTAAAATGGAAACGGTGCACAGACCTCAGAACTTAAATTAAACTAGTTACGGGAGGTTCAAGTAATGAACGGTAATAGCCTTCACATAATATACCATATACGTGAAACATTGACAAATTATAAAAAAATTTTTTCTTTCAAAACATGTGCTTATTGTACTGAATTTTTCGTATAGATTGTACAGTGATTTGTAGCGATTTCTAAATTTAAAAAAAAAGTACCTTTATATTTACATCGAACATTTGGAACAGTTATTTGTAATACTCTGTGTCCAAACTCTTAGATCTGTAGACATTTCAATGAAAAAAGTATTGTCGTATATACTCAACCCTTTAAATACAATAAGTGAATAATATACAAAATATGTATATGCATCTAACCCTACCGAACTTAATAATTATACCAATTAATCATTCATTTGAACAATAACCTACACTTATTAGGTACTCATTTGTTAATGTTCTTCTAGGTGTTTATTAATACGTACGTCGTATATAATGTAATTTAAATATTTTGTTAACTTAAAAACAATTAACTAACAATGGCCGTGAAAAAAGTATATAAGTGAAGATTTCAAGTAAGTATAACTTAGTTTCTTAGATATTTGTTTATTTTATATTATTTACTAACATAATAATAATTTACCTTGTTGCTTTTTTCGAGCCTTGTCACATATAGCTGGTCTCAGATGAACAGTGTCTCCCGAAGGGAGAACACACCTTCTCGAGCAGAGTAGAACACCCAGACACGATTTCTTTAATATGTGCACATTGTGATTGTTGGTGTTTCTCATTGCCCATCCAGAAGCATGTCGCTTTGCTTCTTCGCAATTGGGTGGGTATACCAAGCGACAATGCCCGTCGGCCCATTCTTCCCATAAGTTGAAGTTATTCACCTACAAATGAAAAAATATATATAACAATTACAACACATAAGGATCAGAAATGAAGCAATCTAAAAAATTAAAAATGTTTACAAATTCAAATGTACTGTAAGCAGTGATAGAATTGGAAAAAGAATTGGAAAAAGAAGTGTGTAGGTACTTTTTAAACGTTTTATGATTAAGAAGATATAATTATAATATTATAATATTTTTAGAATAGAAGAGGTACTCCCCCAAAATTCAAGCATGCCTATCTCTACGGGTGATAAAATTACAATTCATATTAGTTAAATTATAAATTATAAATGTTAGGTTAAAAATTATAAAGCGTCGGAGGTAAAATAAAATAAATGATGCCTATTGTATGATATAATATTTTAAAGTGATTTAAAAATCATAATAAAATATACAATTGTCATGTGCCTAGGTATAATATAAAGGTGACCATTTGTGTCAACATAAAAAAAATTCAGTTATCAAAATGAATTAACCGTAAAAACTAATTAGTAATATTAATTGTGATTTATAAGTTCTATTCCGTTACCCTATTACAATGCAAATATTAACATACATAATTTAAAAATACATAGATACCTATATCAATCTTATTCTTTGAATCTACAAAGCCACATGCCATTTATACAAACTTACTATTCTTGTTGGACAATAATAATTAATATTGAACACGGTGGTGTAATAGGTACAGGTATTCGTAACTACGCATTATTAAAGACTGTTTAGGGGCTTTTACTTCATTGGTAGGCATAAGTTCCTGTATGTTAATGAAGAATTTTTATTAGGCAGTATGCCTACATTTTTTAAACAAAATATTTTACCAATTTACACTTATTTATAATCATGTTAATTTTATTATAGGATTACCAAAAAATATGTACTATATATGTATTATATTACACGGTCACACAACACATTACACTACACATCACATGTATTATAGTATGATGTTAGTAGTATGTTTTAGGTATGTAATTTCAAGGAGTACCTAAAGCTCTGGAACCTGTGGTTTTCGTACAACAAGGGCAACCTCAAAGTCTAAGCTACCGATTGAACATTAAAATATAATTTTTCCATGAAATATTTTAATCCTGACTGTTGACCAAATAATTAATATTCTATTAGTTATTAAAATAAAACTATTAATAAATATGATTTTGATACCATGCCTTCGTTTATAATTATAATAATCATACAAAATTAAAACCATTTTACAACACACGGGTACTACCTATTGTATTATGTCTATATTTTAGCCGAAAAAATCTATTTTTAATTGGTTTATAACATTAAAATCTAATTTTAACATAGTTAAATTTCTTATGTACCTAAATAATGTAAATTTTATAATATAATTCAATTATCTAATATTTAATTATAACCTAACAATAGATAGACATAGAATATAAGATATTATATTATAATTCATTAATATCGTTGTTTTGAAATGTATATTAACACTATGCCTATATAAGTAATAGTCAAAGAACTTATTTAAAATTTGTTTCAGTTAAAATTGTATAATATTTCTACTAGTACGTTACCCATGCGTTTGTCTTCGCCAGAGCTTAAGCACAGGTAAATTCACTCAAATATCAAAATTAACAGCACACTATTGAAACTAGTGAACGAAAATGTGCTATATCGTACGTGTGTAAGGCGAAGACAATGGAATTGTATGGGAAGAGTCCTCTTAAAAGATGATATGACAATAATTTCTTTAAGACGAGTTAAAATTAAAATAGAATCGAGTAAAATATTTAAAAAGTGATGTCTGTATTAAAACATAGTTGTTTGAATACATATTATATATATCCTATAATATTATATTTATTGATTATTCATAGAAACATCATTTAAATTTTTAATTCTTAAAACTTAAAATATCAAATTTGATATAAATATGTAATATAGGTACCGTATGAATAATAACTGAAATAATAATAAGCATCACGTATTATAATATAGATTTTGTACTGTATGGCCAACAGTTTATTTAAAAAGCATGCAAATAAATACTAATAACTACCGAAAAAAATATATATATCAAAATTTACCCTTGGAATAATCGAATCGTTAATGTCCCAATCTGCAATTCGAGAAATAGATTCTGCAGGAGGTCTTCCACGAGAGTAACTATATTCATTGCTCATGCTTTGATTTTCGTATTCTTGTTTACTAAAATATCACAAATAAAACTTTATAATAAAATATTATATTATTAATATTATATAGATTTATAAAATTCTATGAAAAATTTTGTACACATGTACAATATAAGTTATAATCTTTGAACGTTATAGGTAATATCATTGATCTATGGTTTTCAAAATATTTATAGAACTTCGTAAAATATTAAAGTTGTTGACTTATTAGGTATTCCCTATCTACACTTTTAAAGCAATGCGTTGTCGTCGTACGGACAATAATTAATTTACATTTCATAAAACTAGTGTGACGATAAATTTCCGAGTTGCATAGGTTCTGGAAAAACAGTTTAATTATATAACATTATAGTGGAAAATATGTCTAGCTGCACGCAACAAAAATGTGCTGATTGTTGTAATTTTATTTATAATATTATAGGTATTGTAAGTGATTTAATAAATAACAAATTAGACAAAGGACGTTTCTTTAAATTTTAAATAATGTTTATATTAGATTCCATACTTCATTACCTAGTTTATTTTCTTTGTCAAAAATTGATTCAAAACATTAAAAATAAAACCAGAGGAAAAAATAATATTCATGATTCTTGAGATACCTATGGAATAGTAACGGTTATAAGCAGTTTAATAGGTTTTAAATATTGTAAAATAATAAAGTTAACTTTAAGCGAGCTAATGTAAATTATTTATAACCAGGTAGCTTATATATATTATTATATAAAGATTATTTTTAAACATATCATTTAAAACAATAGACAAGTACCTATAGTAAGTAGGTAATATTATTTAGACGTAGATTATACGCATTGCGCATAGTTGCCTACCTACACGAAAACTATTATAGTATAGTGTGTTCGTATAATTTTCAAAATTATTATAATTTACAAGCACACGTTAACACGTTTAATGCGAACGTCTCTATATAATTGTACTAGACGTATGACGATATATTTGTATATACAATTAATAGAGCTACGATTTTATACGATAATCGATAATAATACACAGGTAAACATTTATTATTATGATAAAAAAGCTTATTATATACCTACCTATTTACTTATTACATAGGTTTACTGCATAATATTACTTATATATAGGTACCTAGGTAATATAAATATCCTTAGGACACTTGAGGTGCCAATAACATTGCAACCTAAGCATATTTTTATAATAATATTATGGTATACAGTACTTGATACTACATACTTGATAACATAATAATATAAGACGACACACAACACTATTTACCATAATATTGATCTAATCGCCGCCGTCATACGACACAAAATCAAAGATGCACAATAAAATAAGACACGTCACATGTCCAACAGACAGAAAAAAAAAATACTATAATGGTTTACTCACAAAATGACGACCATAATCGAAGTCGAACCTCTGTCCTTCGTCGGCGGCGGTCTCGGATCCGCGCGTGCTGCTAGTCGCGGCGGCGACGATATTTATCCCGTCGGGTAGGATTTGCGACGGCGGTGGTTCCCCGGTATAGTATTATTATTATGTTTAGGTATTTAAAACGACGATGATTGACGTTATCGACAGAGTCATAAAGAGTCGTTACACCGATAAAACGTCGACGGGTTAGGTACCTGCGCCGGATATCGTTATCAAGTAATAATTGCGGGTCGCGGTAATGACTATTTTTATAATGTTATATTATCTTTTTTCTAGCCGACCTTATATGTCGGTCGGAGCTCGTGAGAAAACGGGACGAAAAAATGACGAGCGACAGCGCGAGAGAAGAAAACGCCTGTGGACGGCGCGAACAGGCGGGCAACGAGCGGACGCGATGCGTGCGAAACGATCACTGATCGACAACGACGTCGATCCTGTTGCTGGTCCGGACGGAGTTACACCGAACCGACGGCGGCGGCGACGGCTGCACCGGCGGCGGCCCTCGGGTTTTGCATTTTGGGCCGTACGCCCGTCGGCCAATGGGAACGCAGACCGAACCCACCGATTTTAAAACGGTAGTTACACACGCGGCCCCGCTAATCCGTTACCGCCGCCGCCGACACGTCGCACGGGTCATAATACTCGTAGTATTATAGTCGTATCTATATCGTATTTACCTCTATAATAATATTATGTAAGATATTGCTTATAGATTTATAATATTAAATTGTAAATTGTACTAATAATAATATGGGGTATATGTGGACGAGTTGGGTCATATGTATACGATCTATATACATGACATCTTAATGTACATAATATTGATATTTGATGCCCTGACGACTCGCAGCAAAGGTAGAATGATATTGTGTATCTGGTGTACCTGTATATAGCTGCCCTTACTATACCTTACCCTTCACGTTATTTATTATACCCACACCGCGCAATGGGTGTACTTTTGTGATGTCCATATTAATTTATTATTATGTTATAATACCGACACTGGTTACTGGCATAAGCGTAATTGTCGTATTGCTGAATGTTATATTATATTGTATGGATAATGGGACGTGTGCAGCTTCTTGGTGGGTCCTTTATTTTTTTACATAATACGTAGGTACGCCGTTATTGATTATATTATTATTATAGCCATACAGGTTGAGCGACGATTAAAAAGACTTGTAGTTGAAACAAAAGTGTCTTCATATTGTATGGGTAAACTAAAACAGGGCACGTATTATGATTTCGTAAAAATAATTCGATCGCAATTACAGCGTCGCGCGCCAATTTGGTAGGTATGTATTTAACCGTAAACAAACATGAAACGTTATTTTTATTTTATTTCGATTCGCTGTAGTAGAAAATGTGATCACAATATTTATTATTGTGGTATATGAGCAGAGTGCCACAGAGAACACACATTTAGTACTATATTGTGTATAAACAATTGTTGTATTGCGATATCGTTAATCACCCCACCCCTAAGATATTGCTGCACCTATAAATAATCTACTCAGTCAACGATTTTATTTGTCCCAAGTATAAGGTATTATTAGATGTATACCTAGTAGGCACCTATGGATTATGTTTATATAAATGCTCCACTATAAAGTATTTTCTTATATTACCCATGTCAATGATTTCAGAAGTATAGGTTATCAATTATCATTATTAATAATTAAGTTTGTAAGCACTTATCGTGACAGTAGAACAGGTGATTGTAGTTGATTTTAGTGAATGATTTATATCATACATCTATCATATATAGATACTTTTTTTACCAGAAAAAAAATGTTCAATTCCACCGATATGTATAATTGTTGACCTGAAATACACGTAAACTCCACGGATGGTAACATTTACAGATTAGGTACAACTATTTTTAGTATAGCTATAATAAATATACATATCAACTGTTGGCTGACTTATTTTTTTATTAGTTTAATATTTATTATATTTGAATCATTATTGATTATTATATGATTTTTTGAATTTTAGTATTTAAATATAATATAAATATAATAATAAATCTGCGCATAAATTATGTAAGTGCCTATTACCTACGTAATATTGACATTTACATATTTTTTTAGGTAAAAAACCGTAGGTACCGGTGGAATTTAAATGCGTCCAGAAGAACAATATATTATTACAAACTAAAATTTAAATTATGATAAATAAGTTTCACTTTACTATAATATTATATAGCTATATTATGTCTATAGTCTGTACAGTGTAGGTATATGATGCCTTAATCCATATCACAAGTTGTATTTATTATATTTTTTCTAATATTAATTATGAAACTTAATAAGTATTAGCGATTAAAAGTTACAATAAATCAAACACAGTTAATGTACCTACATAATAAACTTATTTTATGACAGTAACTTTAGTTTTTTTTTTAATATTCTTTATTTTGTACATCTGAGTTGTTTCCTTAACAAAAGAGTCTAGTTTTGATAATCATTGTCGATTATTTTAGATAAAGTATGTTACCCCTTTGATTACAAGTAACTTACACGTGAAATGGATATCTTAATGGTAGAAATAAAAACCTGATACCACCAAGTGTTCATAAAGTTGTCTACAGGGTAACAATGTGGCGCCAAAGTGAGAACTTCATCTTCCTGTGATCACCCGCATACCGATGTTTATCATTGCGTAATAATATGGATTGTGAAGTTTTTTTGTCGAAACATTATTGTTTATAAGCCCTTTTGCACAGATATTATCAATAGATTACATTATTTTTTCTTATGTGTTTAAGACACCTACATTTATTTAGATCTTGAACGACTGCAATAACGAAGACATAGTATATAGGTGCGTTAAATTTGTAGGTGCTTATGGGGTTATTTGTTTCTTTTTTCTATTTTTCTGTTCTATCTTAAGTCATTATAATATTTCAATAAACCAAATTATATGGTCCAATTTTTGAATTATTGAAAGGAAGGAAATACCTCGTAATTAAAAAAAAAATCATTTAATATCTATAATTTTTAAAAATATTCTAAGTCTAAGCAAATGTAGTTACTGAATACTTATAGCTATAGGTATGCAAATGCATCTTTATGCACAATTTAATTACTGTATTTTATATTAGATAGATCGTTAAATGGGTAGATCCCTATAGTTGATTTGTGTGTTTACTGACAATCATTTGGTGATTTATGGCGCGTGGTTCAAAAATAAATTATATTTCACAGTTAAATATTATTAGCACACCAACGGAACATATTAAAATGCTTTGCGGTCTTTTAAACCGTATTTAAACCAGGTATTTAAACCAGTATAATTTCACTGCTACAGCAGTCTACCTCGAACGGCTTAAACAAACCACAGGCGGTGGAGGCCAGTGAAGTCACCAGGAATCAAACCCGATAAACCGAATATAATATTATACCGTGGTGTACCTCAGTGTATAAATAGTATAATATCTATCGTATACTTCAACTTACAAGCATTGTTAGACTGGCCGTTATTGTTGACAACATTTCCTTGATGAACGAAGTGTATACTAAAATTTATTAATTTATAATATTATATATAGACAATAGACACATTGTTATTTGTTATGTTCCTCTTTGGTTAACTCCGTCAGAGGAACTCAGAGGTCGATACCGGGATTCGTTATCGAGATGAAAATATGAAATAACCGTTAAATAACAACACAGGCAATTAATAATAAAATACACATTTTATTTACTGTATTAACTACTAAATTAATTTTCCTACAAGAAAAGATGACATGTAGAACATTGAACTAATTGAAGCATTTTACTGCCCCAAAAGTTTATGACAGACACAAAAAAAACCAAGTTGAATTCAGTACAGTAGGGTACCTACAATACATTCATCGATCTGCTCAGAATCTAAAAATATTAAATTGAAAATTATTTGTCAAATTATGTGAATTGTATTTGTCAATCTTACTTTAAGAAACACTAATAAATATTATCTCTAGGTTAAAAAGTAAAACAAATTGCGTTCCGGGTGTAATTTATTTAAATAAGTACGTTTACCTAACTTGGTACGAAATTCATGTGCGCCCCTTACAACAATAACAATAATACGCGATTAATTATAGTGAATATTTGGGCGCACGCGAATTAATTAATCGCGTATTATTGTTAGTGTTGTAAGATCGATTACGTTCGACGGAGAGTCGGAAACCTCATAAACCTATACCTATCTAAAATAACTTTACTAAATATACATAACTACATCATTATTGAATAAGACATTAATTTTTTGTGGGTTGGAAGCTTACGAAAAAAGTTTAAATAGTGTTATTGCTGAGATAATTGAAAATTTAAACTAATATTATGTTAGGGTGAGATTGTAAAATGGAAATATTAAATTTATACAAAGTTGTTTTTAGATAGGCTATTTGTATCCCAAATAAAGTTGTGTGTTCTACAATTTAGTATTTACAACATATAATATCATTGTATTACCTATAAATAATATTTAGGATTATTCATTTATTATTATGTTTCATATATAAAAATAATAATTTTTACAAAACAAAATATATTTTAAATCTATTTTAAATCTATTGATTCAATATGCGACTAATATTAAATTATTAATTAAGTATATTAGTACTAACTGCTTATATCGGAACGATTTTTAGCTTTAAAAATAAGTTTCTTGAGTATGTGTAACTCGTTACTTTTGAACTCGTTAATGCCCAGCCAAAAAAAAATAGAGGGGATAAAACACTGCGTATAGAGCGCGTTCAGTTTGCAGAGTTACGATCGTATACATAAAATTATTATTATTATTTAGGTACTAAATAATTAAGTATATACATTTAATACATAAAATTCTTCTCCGAAACGGCTCGACCGATTTTGATCAAATTTTCTGTGTGTATTTGGTAAGTTTGAGAGTACGTTTTAGGCTAATTTAAAAAGGAAATTGATCACTCCCGGGAGGTGCTCAAACAGGAATTTTGAGATTTACGATAGACATTTTTGTTCATTAATGGTTGCTATGAACACAAACAAATTGAAAATATTCAAATTAAAAAAAAAAAAATAATAATAAATAAATAGTATTCTCAAATCCTATAACCCATAGCAACCCATATTATTATTTTTTAATTCGAATATTTTCTGTTTGTTTGTGTTGTTAAAAATGTCATTAAGATAGTGTCAGTAAAATAGTGCCAATTTTTGTCGTACCACAAATGCAGACGATGTAGGTACCTACATCCACTTACGTGACGTATTCCATTAAGTCTGCTAAATATTTATTACGATTTTCTCTAGTATACTTGATAAATATTGTATAATAATTAAATAAAAAAGATTTGTAATATATACCTACATTATTATTGTATAACCAAATATATATATTTATACATAATATACGAATGTAGGTAGATGATAATTATTATTACAATTATTATTATTATATTATGTATATATATCAAAATATAACAGTCAAGCCGTTTCTGAGGAGTTCAATAAGAATAAAAAACACTGTGACACGACATTTGTATATACTAGATATACATATCTACTTGATATGCTGTCGCACTGTGTCTGCGATCCGACATAGTGCCTACTAGGGTGGCAGAATTGTACTTACTGCTGCGAGTTACATTAAAAACGATTTGAATAATCACAATTTTTTAAAGGGGCGTCATTTTTTAAGGGCAACAAAGTGTACGGGGTCAGAATATGATTTTTTGTACATAAGTGCGACAATCCCAAAATGATATTGGTTTAGAAGACCTGCAATTTATTAATTATTGATAATGACTACAATAGTTAGAGATCCGATTTTTCAGTGCCACTGCCGCTGGACATGTTTGAGCGTGTAGTACACGCAGTAAGTACGTAGATCCTATTTATATATTAAGCAATATATCTGAAATAAATAAATAAATAAATAAATTAATAACTTAAATATGCATTTCTCGTGTATAGGTGTCACTTATGCCTGTTTATTGTAGTTTGCCGGAGATGTTATATTGTTGTATACTTTTTTGGTCCCGAAAAACTCTCGTTATAATGATAAATTAATAGAACGACGGAGAGATCCTAATATAAAAGTACTTACTTCTTCTTCCGTGGCGGATAACCTTTGATGAGCTCTACTACTGGACATAAAACGGTGTCCGTCAACCAGCTCAATCGCCATCTGTAGTATCAGACGTATCATTAACCGATTATATATCATAGGTATAATAGTGTAATACCTATTTATTGTTGAACTTAAAATGTTATATTTATTATTATTTATTATTCTTTAAAACAATTATTTGAAATCAAATTGTATTTCATAATATCTTATGTATACTACCTATATATTATTATTATATTATTAGCATCATTTTTAGTAACTAAAAAATAATCACGAAGTCAAATAGGTAATACCTAAGCAAAACTTTTCTAAATATTCTTTTTTAAAGTAACCATATTTTATTGTTATTTGTATAGATTTATAAACAAGTGATTATTATTAATGTAATATGATAAAACAATTGTGACAAAGTAAGATGTATGAAAATTAGGTCGTATTTATTTTGTATCATATCTAGGTATGCTAAACATAGCTACTTATTTATAAAAATATATTACCTACATATCTAATTTTGTAGATATAGTTTTAATATTTATATCATACCAGCTATGTTAAATTCTATTAAAGTATAGGCCTTACCTTTTTCTTCTTTTTCTGCTGTTAAAAAACTATTACAATTTGGGGAATAAAGTATAAACTACCTAGACTATTTTGATTCAACATAATTTTGTATTAAATCCTTAACACTGTATTGTTTAGAGCTCATGTAGTCACGTCCAATAAACAAGGATAGTTCTAGACTTCCGTAATTCTCCATTGAATACATATTAAGGTTTGAGTTAATACAATTAAAAACAAAAAAAGGTGGGCAAGTGGATGTCGCTCTGCTGTATAGTAGGTTACAAGTGGGTCACTATATAATGGATGGTATTAAATTTGAATTCAATGATATAATATCATTGTATAAGAAAAACGATTCTGAGCGGAGACGGTATGTCAGTCTAAGTATAAGACATTTTATGTACTTATATATGGTATTAAATAAAAATTGACCTATAATAGGTATCTATAATAAATACCAAATTATTCATAACACAATATCCATTAGGTAACGCGTCATACATCAACAACAAACCGTAGTACTATCATAGATATATAATAGTATACTTTAGAAGTTTCATGTACCCACGAATAATATTATACAATCGCAACAAAATAACTAAAACAGTTATTCTAGGTATTTTAATATGTAATTTCGTCCAAATTTGAACTTAAAATGAGTATAAAAATAAACTAAGCTTATGTTTTTTTTGATATTTTGGTAACAGATTTAACTATTTACATGAAATCTTGTTTTAAATTTTCAATCCTTAGATTTAAAAGTTGAACATTTTATAAATTTTTAACTACAAAATAATTATTCAATTTTAAATTTGATAAATTTTGTCAAAATTTGAACTTCAAATGCTTATAAAAAAAAATTGTGCTTATTGTCTTTTTAATATTTTTAAACTGCTATTGTAACAATATATCAGGAGGCTTGCAAAATTTTCACGCTTTTTTACACAACAAACAAAATTTTATTGATATTTATAGAAAAAAAAACTAAAAAAATTGAAAATTGAGAATGTCCGTAAACAGCTCAAAAAGAGTCAAAATATTTTCAAAATTTTATGGTGTATAGAAAATGAAAATATTAACAACCAGTGAAATTTTCAAATATCTACAGTCATTCGTTTTTTAATTACAATAAAATAAGAAAATCGTCACATGAGAAATCGATCGAATATCA
>NC_042493.1:63383652-63474464 GCF_005508785.2 Acyrthosiphon pisum
AAGAAAAATTTTTACAAATACAATTACATATTTTGTCAATTGTTGAACTTTAAATGCTAATAAAAAAAAACTATGACTAAGGATTTTTAATATTTTTCAAATGTCATTCAAACAATATTTTTACTCAACAAATTAAGTTATATTGACATTCATAGAAAAAAAAACTAATAATATTGAAAACTGAAAACGGTTCTAAACAATTCAAAACAAATCTAAATATTTTGAAAATTTTATCATGTATAGAAAATGGAAATATAAACAACCAGTGAAAATTGCATGTATCTACGGTCATTCGTTTTAAAGTAACATCAAAAACCAAAATCAATTTTCTCGAAAACAGATTTTGTGATAAAATTCCCGTTTTTCCTTAATTTTTCTTTTGTTTTTCACGGCGCTTTAGAAAACTACTGGAAAAATTTTACTTTTGACCTCCCCAAAGTACCAACTAGATTCACTTTCCTATCAGAAAAGATACTGTTGAAGAAAATCAAAGCACTTTTACTGTCCTAAAAGGTGATGACAGACACAAAAATAAAAAAACACACATCATTGTAAAATCAATATATTCATCGTTTCACTCAGAATCTAAAATATAATATTATAAGCTATATAAACCACAACCAATAATCCGTATGTGTGGTTAGCTCGATAAATAAAGCGTTTTGGGGTACTTTCTGAAATGCATTGGTAAAGTCAACCGCAACATGTCACGTATGGTTCCCGACAGTTTTAAACCGGTTCGCACTGAGAGTGAGTATAGATTTCAGAGACAATTTCGTTAAAATTATATACAAGTCACGCCTGATAATAACACGTTGATGGTCGGTTGAAACTCGAAAGCTTAAGGAGGTGATATATTAATAGTAAATAGGAGGTACCTACTACCTACGCAATTTGAGCGGGGGAAGACAATTTTTTTTAGTCATATATTATATCTCCCTCATAGAAATCTCTTATAAATTAACCACTGTGGTCGATGTTATAATTTATTAAATCGCATAATATAAAATCAATTGATTTAGTACATAAAAGGGGAGTTTTAATGGTTGATGTGTATGGAATATACTATACACCTACAAGTATTGTATGGCTGAATATTATCACATTTATTCTGTAGGTACATTTTTATTTTTACGACTTAAGTACCCGGTTTACCTGTTTACGCTTATAGGTATTAGGTATACTATAATTATACCAGTGCGCGTGTTATATTCGTAAATTACGTACCTATACTATTTAACAATAATTAGCGGTGACTACCTACTATCATAATAAAAATTATACAGTACTCGAGTAGGCACTATATTTGTTTAGTAACGCAAACAGTCCGTCCGGTCCGTCGGTCGCCTTGTCTGTAGGTAACTATTTTTATATTCATATATCAAAAATGATGTGTGCATACAACCGGTTGTATAGTGTGTGTGTCAGAGAGAATGTGAGAGTGAGAGAGAGTGAGTGATAAAGAGGGTGAAAGGGATCATAAGGCTTATAGGGTGGTAAATGATTTCAATAGCACAGTAGTTATATACAGTACCACACATTGTATATATGTATAATAAGTATATGTACATATTTATATACGTATGCATGTGAGTATGTACGTATATAAATGTGTATGGTATTAACACACGCGCGAGTTTGATTACGTCATTGTAATGCATTTTTTTGCCAATGAAAACACATCGGCCATGGCGCATTAAGCAAACACAAAATAAACGTTAAAACCATGACGTAGGTATAGGTTATACATTTTTAATATATACCTATCTTCGGTGGTATATTACTATACGTAATAATAATAATAATAATAATAATAGTAACGATGATGATGTGTGTGTGTGTGTAGGTATATGCAGTGTTTAGCGAGAGGGCTCGTGCTCAGGCACCCGTGGATAACATCTGCCTAATTGACATAGGATAGTAATAGTTGAGTGTGCGCGCGGAATAGTGATAGGTGTTATTGTGGCGTAGGTAGAGATATAATATGTATAATATACGAAACACACACACGACATACACATATATTATATTGTAACTAGGGCCTGTGTAAAATAGAATTAAAAAACCGGTGTGGCGCGTGCGTATATGTTTTTTACGTGTCTTTATGGTCCGAAGGTGATATGCAAATTCTACTCACGCCATTTCGATTGTTATATAAAATAACATTACACATACGCGTGCATATACTTATGTCTATAATGACATTATATGATACATGGTAGAAGTATCATTTTTTTTCCTTTTGTCGACGAAACGATTATTTAAGAGTAGTACTAGCCCGATCATCGATCACACTCCGCGTCCGAACGGCAACGGCTATCTAAATATTTAGTGTATTTCTTGTAGTGCATTCTACAGGTGACATTGTATATTAGCGCAAAGTTTGAAGCCAAAACATAACTGTACCGAAAGTCACTTGTGTAAATAAAAATTATAATATTTTATGTCAATAATACGATACAAATATCAAATCACGACACGTTTATTCATGAATATTGTATTCATAATTGTATCGTGGCGTGCCTCAGGGACTGACGCGTAGTAGGCATAATATTATTATAGAATTCGCATACGATTAAACATAAAAACCAATAAAACCTATAAGCTATGTATAAATATATTTTAATGTTTTCATTTGGATAATGTTCAACTTCGTTGTGTACATCATACACACTGTAGGCTGCTATTATAATATAATATGTGTTGCATACAAAATATTGATTATAATATATTATAATATATTTTGAACGTAAAAATGATAGGTGTCCAGACGTTCAGTATCCAAATTAAATACATTTTGGACCCTCTACTAAAATTTGTTTTCAGATACGTCCTTATGTTATAGGTAGGAGGTAACCTATTATGTTATAATAATAGTTATAATATAGTATTTTATAATTTAACTGCGGTAATCGTTTGAAAACAGTTATAACTTATAAACAATATAATGCAAAATATAACAAAATTAAGCTATGATAATATGAATTAATATACCTTTATACTAAGACAATAAGACGTAAGATAGGGAAGGTAACTAAACATATATATTATAATTATTTATTTCCCTAATTTTCTCGATTAGTCTAAATTTTAAAGAAATGTAGGTATATTATTATTAAATTAAACTTAAATTTCAATAAAATGATAAAAATATATTATAGGTGTGAGGTGTAAGGTGTATTATAATGAATCATTAATCCGCAACGGCGCCATTGTTAAAATGTTCAATATTGGCAACGGCATGTCGGCGTAACTTTGTCTAGTTTATGTATAATATAATTAGAGACTGTAAATAGGCTTCATCCGGAATCATTTTGAAAATTCTATGATCTTATACCTAGGTATTACTATAACTTTTTAATTTAATAATACTATTATATATATAGTTTCTATTTTACCATCTATCGATGAGGTGAGACAGTAAGGGAAGTTCCTATAACACGTATAGTATTTGTATTCTGATATCCTGTATACGGATATATTATGTTTGAAATACATTTTTACATTGAATTAATGATCCACATTTTATGGTTTATACTTAAGCAATTTAACTTTCCCCCCTAAAACTTATGATTTATATTACACTGGACACTTTACAATTCAATTGCTTTATGCCGGTGACCCGGTGTCTGTATTTGATGTACACGGGGTTGTTGATATCATTAGTTCAAAATTCAAATAAGATATGCACGTGCAACGTGCTCGATGATATTTCGCACCGATTATATGTGTATGTTTTTTTTAGCCTTTTCAATAACTAAATTCGTGTTAATACCGTCGGGCAGATGGCTATATGGACAAAATCCAGAGTGACAAGCTGACCGTCCGGGCGATTATTGCGGTCCCTAATTTGTATACTGACCCCTATTTATAACAATATCAGGACGATAAACGCTGCAGGTCCTATTATTGTTGTTATTAGCATTCGACAATATCGCGCAGTGGCATTTTGTAAAAGCAGTGCGCTGCATAATGACTTTAGTGTAACTACACCAGTGGTACCCGGGTAGTTTATTGGATTACCGTGAAGAGAATATTATATTAAAAATATTTTAAGCATATTGTTCGGCAAACGACAGAGCTATTAATACCAGTATTTTAATTTTTAAATTGAGATTTCATAATATGTGTTTAAGCTGAAAGTGATTTGAGACTATGTATTTTTATTGATTTGAAAGTTAAAATGTATTTTAATAAAAACAAATATTAACAATACATCGTTTATAGGCTGTGGCGTACGCAGGGGTAGGGTTCTAGGGTTCTGACGCCCCCCACCACAACATTTATTTTTTTCACAAAAAAATTCTATTCACCACCATTTTGGTACACACAGATCAATTGTTGGTAATTTTTAATAGATATAAAATAAATTGTTGAATATGACAATGACGTCGATAATCAAAGTTTCGGTTTTTTTTTTTTTGGCTGATTTAGAACATTGCTAAACGTCTGCCATAATCGATGGTGTATCATCGTTCATCGATTATTACCACGTTTATTGCGGACTGAAGAGGTGTTATAGATGATCGGGTTAAATACTGTAAATGTAGACTAAATATGATACTAACTATAATTTGTAATTTAAAAACTGTTCAGAAAAAAATAATGTAAAAGTATTTACTCTGGTAAAACCCTAACCGAACTAAAATCCTGCGTACGCTACTGCTTATAGGTACTAGTATACAGCAATACTGTATACATTATGCATCATACTTAATTCGTATAAGGAATATGATATTTTAAATATGCCTATATTTAGATTTAGATTTATTGCCCTTTAATTTATGTGCATAATGATCATAACATTGCGTTAGAATGTATATTATTTCATATTTATCCCTCCCAATGAAAATATCAGTGTACGCTACAGAGTAGGTATATTACATATTTTATACACAATTCTTGTTTGTATAAATAAATATATTAACAATAAGCAATAAGCATAATATAATATTATGTGCAATTATAATACGTATGTGCTATGACGCAGTGACGCACCATGACAAAAGCAGACACATTAATACGTTATAATTTTACTGGTCTTGATTTGATTTGTTCTGGTTAGCCAAAATTTGAATCTCTGTACCGCTTTCTACCAAGTTTTATAATTTTGAAAAATGGGAAAACAATCGTAATCAAATCGTATATAACATACCTACTCGATACTTATATAATCGTCAAATTTGATTTCCCTTTTATATTGATCATTATTATTTATTTTTCTACATATATCACAATCGCTGTATTACAGTCCCCCGCTCGACCCTCTGGCGTACGAATTCTTATCTGCACCGCACGGATGTCAGGGGGTGGAATAATAATATTAAACAGCCGTTGAAAATACGTATTATGAAAGTGCCGGGGCCGAGAGTAAAAAGTTTTGTTGTAAACTCTTCAAAGAGGCCCTCGTTACTGGCTAATTAGTGATTATTGGAGCGAAGTATAGCCGAGGAATCTCTCTGGTTTATTTGGACACTGACAAAACACAGCGAAGGCAAATTGCATACGACGTTTTTCCCATGAACAGCGCGTGCGTGTTCTCTTTTCAAAAGCAATCAAACAAAATCAAACAACCGTGTACACTGTATGTATATACATATCAACGTGTATTATGTATATATGTATACACCTATAAACGAAATTCCCCTCGTAACAAAAGACATTAAAAAAGGAACGCGAGTCAGCTGTGTTAAAACTCACATTCGCTTCTTCTGTCGTCCTGCAAGACTCTGTCGTTCAAACAATGTTGTCTGTTTGCTCAGTCTCTCGTGTTGACAAGATTATTAGCTATGATACAATTAATCTGGAAGACGACAACAGGTACCAATGTACATTGTACAACTACTGTACGCCGGGAAAATTAGCTCGTAAATCTTTATTTTTTACCCTTAACTAGTATAACTACAAAGTCGAACGCGTATGGAATGTGTAAATGCATACATTTGTCATTTTTAATGTATTATAATGTGTTATGAGTTCTTAAAAACACCGAACAAGACAAACCAACGGTATTATAATATGATTAAACGAGTAATGAATATTGTAGTAGTTAGGTGCGTCGTAAAATCATTTTGCTGTAGAACTGTGTACCTATCTACTTTTAAAGTGCGTATAATATATGTATAAATCCAAACTAATTATTCAGACCCTGTCCCAATTTTTGAAACAGTTATTACTTATTAGTTATCACGATTTATCCGGTGACTTGGCAGAGGCGAACGGAACAGCATGTTATAGGAGCACCACGACCAACAGCACCAAACCGGATAAAGCCGATAGCACTAAGTAAGATGCCTATGAATCGAGCTTGGCGCCCGTCCGGACTTCCGGCGTCTTCCGCCTTAATCGAAGAACGCCACTTCTCCGATTCACGTTTATTGTCACGTTAATTTTTTTTTTATCAATTTGGATATTTATTTATGATTAAAATGTTTGGGCAATATAGTTATTCTCATTTCTCACGCTTGGATTATACATAAAACCGGCAGGAACACATTCCAATTAAGTGCGTGTAAAAAGTATCTCACATAACATTTTTTCGCTTAACGTTGTGTTTTCTACGAACCTAACTTTGACGTTAAACGAGGACTAGGTATATTATTGTCATTGTGTCCATATGAACTTAGGTACTATGTATTTGGTTTTAGTGGTTAAGTCCGACAGCGTAAACGTTGTCGAAAATGACTTTGGAGCACGCGACGTGCATCGGCAAGTTCATAGGCAGTGGTTGTTGTTTTGATGACATCTTAGAAATTACTTTTTTATAGTATATGATATTTTCGTCATGATTCTGATCAGTTTATTTTTGATAAACGGCTAGGGGGCACAGACCCCGCACTTCCCTATTTTCTACTACATCAACGTTTTGTTATTGGCAATATTCTTAATCAAACAATTAGGACACTTGGAACGACCACCCAACTTGAAGTAGTTACTCGTATAATCCCATTACCCCGAAAAATATTCTGATTTGGAATAAAGAATTAAAATGCATATTGTCATTAAGCAATTTAAAAAAAAATAAAAAATGATGGTAGAATGTTGTAAAAGTATATTTCTTTTAAGAAAAAATTGTTTTTAACGAATTAATAAATTATGTAAAGAAACATTTTCAAGAACGTTAGTATTTCTTGATGTAATAAATGATTTACATTAAATACAACCACCTATAGTGTAAGATCTAGAATCGTTTCGTCCAACGTCAACGTATTTACAATCATCACTGATAGCAATATTTAGTGATCGTTTTTCACATGGTTTATAAATTAAGCCGAGAATTAATTGTTCAATACATATTTTTTGTGTGAAGAAGTTGTCTGGTGCCCCTTCAACCAAACCCTCCCTCCATCAATATGAAACATAATATAGAAAATATATTTTTCAATATCGCGTTTTAAATTGACTTATGGAAATAAAAAATATTTCCATTCAGAATCAAAATCATCTATCAATGTATTTATCAAATTCTATCAATGATTCATATATTAATATTCAAATCAGCAATATTCTCTGTCCGTATAAGTAACCCGCAGATATCTTCTATAATATATATCCGGAACTTCATCTAGGTAAATCATCGAATATGTGAAGATGAACCCTTTAAAATCAGTGTTTGGCAAGTTCCTGAAAAAAAGAATTTGTTCCATTCCTCGTTCCTTTTTTAAAAAAAGGAATTTGTCCCATTCCTAGTTCTTAAAAAAAAAGATTTCGTTTCTTTTTAAGTTCCTAATAAAATAAAAATTCTTATTTAATGCTTAATATTTTTTTTTTCATATACATACTTCATTAATTATAATATATAACTACAAGACAAGTAGGTACATATTCTATAAATCTATTTTGAGATTTTCTTCAAAATTAAATTGTTGGCCGACGTATATCAAATGTCTTCCTATCGTTTATTGTTATAAATATTTATATTTTATATAGATAGCTACTAATTTCTATATAAATTATAACTTGTAACTTATGAGAAATATTAATAAAGTGACCAATAAGTAATAACTAATCACTAATGAGTAACGATCAATGTCAATACTCGATAACAATCACTAATTGGCAATTTATATTATACACATTAAAATATATATATCTTATTATTTACAAAAAGGAATTTGTTCCAGGCATCTATTCCTTTTTGGAACTCGTTCCTTCCAAATACTGCCTCTAATAATAATCGTATCTGATTTGATATTATTTTATTCCACATAATAAATCGTAGGATAGTTTGTTTATATGTAATATAGGTAGTTATTACAAACTATTATATTTTATGTGAGGACTTTGTATACAATAGGTTGCGGGTACTGCAGTTGTTCTATTATTTTTTTATGGTGATTAAACCATATACCACGCGTCCACGCAATGTATCACGTATTTATGCTTTTAAAAATGTTTTCACGAATATATAATAAAAGTACACACAATATCCACTCATGTTTATGTACATCGTTTAGTTATAAAATATTGTTCTTACATTATAGACAAACCATGAATAAACAAATCATTTATGCTATTATAGATATTTTTTGATAATTTTATTTATATGTAAAAAATATTATTAGATATTTTACTAAATTTAATTTAATTTTTATCTATAACTACTGGAGAAGTTTTTATTTGATAATAATTTTACTATAATAATTAAGTCTTAAATCTTATAATAATCCATTTCAAATTTTTTTTTGAAATTTTCTTTTTGGTCCGATTTAAACGTCAGATATTTAAAATAGTGTTTTGTAATTCTAAACAACTGTGTACAGTATTTATATTTTCTGAAACGTAGGTATATAATATCCTACGTGCCTATCATAATCATTAGGCATAACAATAATTATTATTTTTCCACAATTGAATTCCGTATCGTACGAGAATAAAACGTTTTTCTATCCGCTAGCATTTAAATGGAGTAATTCAAAAGTACCTATATCTACTGACTACTTGTATATACGACACTTTATATTATATATAGTGCCGCTAAATGACCATTTTGTGTACCAGGATGTTTGGTCCGTTTATCATAATGTTTTCGTATATATTTTTTTAATGTTATTGTTATGGTCTTGTGTCCAAGATAAAAGGCAAAAGGGTATGGTATAGCGTTTGGAAAAAAAAAAAACAAAAATGATATCAAGGCACGTGCTCCACGCACTTAACTCGATAATTATGCGTATTTAAATGAGCGTATCCGAACACAGCGCAACGCCGCGCCGGAAACAATGGACGCATGCGTTTTGGAATCATCCTCGTCAGCGGCGTACACACACCATCACGCTTCGAGTGTAATACTGTAATATAATAATATTGTGTAGAGTCGTGTCGAGTCGTTTATCATATAATATCCTTTAATTATGGTAAACACTCGTAGTCTTTTATCAATTTACACTGTTTAGTGTTTATTTTTTATTTAAATTTCATGCCGTACATACATAATACCATATATAAATTATTACGATGATTATGGATAGCGCGACAATTGACTGCTCTCGTTTCTCAATATAATATTGCTGCACTCGTCGACCCATAAGCGAATCTGTACAAATATAATTTACGGATTACCTATTTTAGGCAACGCATTCTTAGATTATGGTATACATATAGGTACTTATGAAAGAAATGACAATAATATTATACCTACCAGCTATCGTCTGTTCTATTCGTTTGACGTTTATTATAATATTATGTCTGACATCGTTCGTCGGCAAATCGTGTGGAGTAATATGGAGTATAAAGGAATAATAAAGAGCTGCTATGTAAAATATGTAAAAAGGATATTACATAAATATTATGTTGAATACTCGTATATATCCAAGAGTGATTGCGGGTTAGTATTTTATAAGAAACGACCATTTTTCTTTTTTTTTTCTTAAATCAAATCAAACTATGTATATTCTAATGGAAAATGCCGGAAAACATGCCTTTTAATCAGGTTGTTTTTGATTTTTTTTTTGCAGGTTTTCAAAACGAGTCCCACCGTGGACAAAGAGTCTGTTTAAACTCCTGCAGCTGTACATTAAAAATTAAAATAGATATCTACGTACCCAAAAATCGTTATCCGAGGAAAATACGCGTGCGAATATTTTGCCATACCCGGTCGCCGTCATTGTCATAAACACGTATACGGTTTTGGTAGTTTTACGGTTATTAACGATTTTTTTTTTTATATTTAATACACACCACAGAAATATCTAATAAATATAATATTGCGTATCATCTGCGGTACGCGCGCGTGTTCATAATATTATATATGGGTAACTGGGTAGGTACGTTCGTATAATGTGTACGTTTCTGATGGATGAGTTTCGGTGCGGCGGCAGTGGCACATGTCCTCCTCAGGTATATACAATCGTACCCGGCTCGTGCCGGGTCGGCGGCGGTGCAGACTTTGCCCGTTTAACATCACCGAACCCGTCTGGGTCGTGTGCATTTTCGTAAACCGGTGGCTGCGCCGATTGCGGGGGTGGGAGCATTGTGTTTTGATTGACTGCGTGCGCCGTGCCACTGCCGCCGCCGTGATCGTCGTACACTGATGTACACACGCGGTGCGTATATCGTATCATGATATAATAATAATAATAATTATTATTATTATTATACGAGATCGAACTGGTGAGTGAGAGAGAGAGAGATAGTTAGATGGAGAGAGATAGAGCAAGAACGAGTCAGTGAGTGTGTGCAAGAGAGAAAGAGAGAGAGACAGATCTATCCGCGCGCATCAATCATCGGCCAGTTCAGCTGGTTCCCATGGACCCGTAAAAGTAAATCACAGTCGCGGTCTATTGGTTTTAATTTACTCTATCCAAGCACTGTTTGCTGTAACTTACTACTAGTCATTTTTGTCAAACGGCTGTTTTGCTTAAATGAATAATCACTCGGGACCTTGTAAACGGTCGTATCATTATTTTCATCAACGGTGCTCGCTGCCAACACACGACAACGCGCGGGAGAAAAATATTATATAAACACAGCTACCGACAACACCAACTACGTTGCCCGACATTGGTCACGTGTATGATGTTGCTACAACTTATATCATAACATTTTACACGAATATTGTATAGTGTGCATTCGAAACGCTTTGAGAATATTACCGTGTGATGGTAAGTATGCGAGCTTATCTGACATAGTTTTTCAATTCTGTACTGATTTTTGGTTATACATAATATTATGACGTTTACCAGTTAGGACGGTATAACGTGGTATCTGCACTTGCACATAACGACTGTTGTACGGCATATTTATAATCTTTATAAAATAAATGTATTCTCTGAACAATTCCAATTGCTAAATAATATTATATATTGCTACTACGGCTATATTTAATTACATAATGTTTTCTTCACGTCGGTATTATATCCGGTTGGCCAACATGGACCTAGTTTTAACCGTAGGAGCTTGGGACGATTAAAAATATTTGTCACAAAAATAGTAGGTTTACAAAAACTTGGTGCAATCTACACAATGTGGTAGTATATAATTCTAATGACCCTTTGTCTCTATTTACTTGTAATTTATAAATAATAATAATAATATGTATTTTAATATTATGAGTTATAATTTATTCTAATTAATAACAAAAATCAAAATAACATTTAGTTTAATATATTATGGTGGAAACAATTTAAATGATTATAACTTAAGTTTAAAAAAAGGCCTAAATTTATCTAAGCAGTAGCTGTAGACCTGTAGTAGTGTGCAGACTAGTGTTAACTAGTAAAGACTTACAAAAATTCACTATTGTATAGTAAATACATACATTTCAGTTTTTATCTATTACGGTTTCTTTTTTAAAGAGATTTTTCGTATCGCATACGACTCAAATTTCATGTGTTTTTTTTTTTAACTCAGTAGTGGCAAAATATCGTTTTATAAATCCTAGAAACATATTTTAAATATGACTAATTTTTAATAAGTGTCGTTTTTATTTGCATTTACCCTAACCCCAGACCACAACGTATATATCCAACTAAATCCCCTAGTATTATGTTATATGTGTTCTGTGTACAAGAGCCGTAGGACCTCCTGCTGTCATTTCTCATGCCTCTTGAAAAACCTAGTGTGACGTCACGGAGCAATACTGTTTTTCGACAGTAATTTAGACTCTTGTCCGGAGCCCGTTTATACCGCGTGTTTTACAAACTGCATTCACATCAACAATAACATTGTATACACCCTATCACTCCCGCAGGCGTCGGCCTGTGCTCGTCCGTTTTTATTTTAGCTACAGCACTTATCGACTCTTGACATCTTTTCCCACGACACATACATTTGGCGAAAAAAACAAATTGTTATTGACGATTGCGATTGAACATTAAAAAACTATTTAACACCAGTTGATATTAGATTTTAGATAATATTTCAATTGGTTGAAATGGCCAATATGGAAACGGGAAGTTTTATTTACAATTTATACAACACATTGACCTTTGTTCATAACGTATATATTTCTTGCAGTAATAAAATAACAAATTGTATGTACCTATTTTTTTCATGACAAATATACAATTTTCAACTATCAACTTTCAACATATTTCTTATATTATTTACCTATGATACAACACCAAGTATATACTATATTAACTCATATAGAGAGGGGGCATGGACCAATTGCGTCAAAATAAAATTTGTAATTTAGGGTCAATATACCAATTGTGCAGCTTATATTTTAGGATCAGTGTACCAATAGCGCTTCTTATATTTTACGGTTGATGTACCGATTGCGCTTGTATTTAAATTTGCCTGGCGACTACCTTCAGATTTAGAGATATTGTTGTTCGATCTATTTCCATCAACATAAACACACTAAAATGCTTGAAAATTAAACACGTATTTATTGATCAATTGCTTACTGGTTAGGATGACTGGTTAAAATAATAATACATTTTATAACGGTATCGGGAATTTTATGAATCGTTATTATTATTGCGGACATTTGATCACGAAGTATGCATTTGAGTGATAGACGAAAACAAGTATCAATATGATACATTTTATATAGCTGACGATCAAAAAGTAGGTAACTTGTTAAATGTGAAGAAAAAAAATGCTTATTTATTTATCTTTTATTATGTATTATATGCATTAATACTCGCAAAAAAATCGATTAGTGTAATCATTTATTATATAATTTATAACTAATAACTTTTCCTTAGGTAGTGTAAAATGTTTTGAGCTTAATTGGTCTATCGACCCTAAAATTTTTGGAGCGCAATTGGTAAACTCCCAGAGAGAGCATCTAATTTTCATTTTCGTATTTTTATGGCCACAGATTATATTGCTGATAAGTGGGTGTAGTGGCATAAAAAAGAAAATATTGACATTTTAAATAAATATGTTTCAAATCGATTAAAAAGAATATACAATTATTATTATACAAGGTTGTATTCGAAATTAAATTCAAAATTACTATACAACTGCATTAAGTAACTCTTATTTTTTTTAAACTTAACGTATATTGTGGACTGTGGAGTTATTGACAACAATCAGCAATAATTTAAACCCTTAAAAAAACCAAACTTCCGATGTAAAGGGAACGATTCATGACTTCATGCGCTGATGATTATTACACCGGTGAAGCCCCATCCGATATTCATAATAAACGCATCCTACTGCAGATTCCCATCATCCCTCGGCATCAGAAATAATGTATGCGCGCAAAGTCGGACGTGTGCGATCCATTAAAGCGTTTAACCCTTTACTGATCTAGAACAATGTACAGTCACCCCCCAGACTAACGAAGATACTGACAAAAACAATATTGCATTGACAATAATTACCCCCCATTGGGCACTTTTCATGGGAAATTACGCTCTGGTTATTTGGTTATTATCGGCAATAATATGTCATACATATATTATTATAATACCAGTTAATGATAAATAGACCAACGATTTTTTTTTGTTTGCATAAGCCAAGGGCCGACGACAATGGAACGCATCCATCATGAGCACGCGCGACCCGTTTAGTCGTATAGAAAAGTACTTCACGTTAGTTTATTTAAAATAATCACGTTAGGTACAGAAAACAGATATTATTTTAAAACTATTAATTGTATGTAACCATCCAAGGGAATATTTAGGAGGGAGGGGAACATTGGTCGTCTAGATTTATTACGTTTTATAATAATTATTAATAAGTAGATATAGCTAGGACTATGGCGAATCAAATATCTGACTAATGGCTGAGGACTTCTAGCTTTTTCATATTTGTCTAGATATATCGCAACAATTTGAGTCGTGTATAAATATTATGATTCATAACACAATAATAGAGGTTATATTAAAAATTTGCATATTTGAGTATTTCAGACAAATATTAAGAGCATATAATATACAGGGTGATTCACCAAGCATGCTCACCCCCATTATTTCCTTTATCTTAACATGAATTTATTCTAATTCTGATTAATAATTCTGATAACTATATTTTCAAATTATTAAATATTTTTGTACTACAGGAATGTCCTGTGGCGATACAAACTTCTGTTTTTCAGAAGAAAACACCCCTATTTTACTGTAAATTTTTTGATCGATAATTTTGTTGAAAATTTTGATTTAGGTACATAATTCAAAATTCGAATGAGTAGTTTCTTATAGTTATAAAAAGGTTTGTATTATGGATAATAGTCCTTAAAAATGGTTTTACAATTTACATAAATATAAAATAGACGCATAACTGGATCTAGTTTTTACTATACTCATGGGCCATTTTTACACATTATTAATTTTGATAGATTGATATTAATGACTAAAATTTTCAAATTACTAAAGTCCCTACATCTTTTAAACCAATAACCATGGATCTTTTATCCTTATAACACTAAGTTGAATAAGTCAAAAACTACCTGTAGGTAGGCCGCATTTTGATTCTGATACGTCAACAATTTCAGAAAAATTATCCACTAATTTACAGTTAAATAGGGGTGTTCTTACTTGAAAACAAAAGTTTGTATCTCCACAGGACACTCCTTAAATAGGTAGTAAAAATCTCAATAATTTAAAATATCGTCCAATTATTTGTAATTAAACTAAGATATGTATATCAAAGTTCAAAAAGTTCCTATAAATGTGATACCTATGGTAACATTTTCTAACCATATTCTTAGATAATCTGAATTATTAACTGAAAAAAATACAGGTTATTAGGCTAATAGGCTAGATGGCTGGATTATAATTGAAAATAAATATAAGTAGGAAGTTATAATATTTATGTTGCAATTAAATAACTAGGGTAATAGATTTATACAATATTAGAAATTATTTATAAGTTTATTTTTTGTTATTTCATGATTTTTGTAGAATATTTTTGTTTGTACACGAACATTTTAGAATAATAATATATATATACTACATAGGTACCTAATCTACCAATATCATACTCATGATATAATATTTCAATAAAATATCAAATAACAGTTTTTTGAAGGTTATCAATCTACCTATTTTAAAATAATTTACGAAAACAGCGTTTCTAGTGGTACCACCATAGTGGTAGGTTGTAGGTACATGAAAAACTCATAGGTGGAAGGAAATCTCCCTTCATAAAAAAAATCGAATGGATCAATATTACTTAGTTTATTTGATATAAATAATAATCGTACATATTTAATTTTATTTTTGTACATTAAATGCATATATTGTCATAATTTTGTAGTTCCTGGTAAAATAAAATCCCAAACATGCAAAGAACGTATACATTTTTGATACGTAAAAAAAGGTCAAATAGTACATGAACATTATCAAACTGTGTAGGAGGTGGTTCGTGGATATAAAAAAGTTAAGCACCGCTGTACTAAAAGTAAGCAAAAATTTTTATTATTCACGTATAGGAACTAGGAAGTATTTATCAAATTAAATGATTTTTAAAATCCAAATACCAACAATTAAGTGTACCTATTATGTATTAAAAAATATTTTTTAACAAAATGTCGTGAGTGTTTCTTTATATAGGTAACTAAAATTAAAACTGTTTACCTTTTATAATCAAACAATACCTACAAATGAGCAATATCAGATAATATTAAACGACTCCACAATAATTTACCTAATGTATGATGGGATCATCATTGCACACACAATGCTATTCAGAAGATCGTGTGTTGCATCAGCCGCGGTGGCAGAATGTATTATAGTCGTCCGAATTTAAAAGCTTATAAGGTTTGACCATTGTTATTTTGGAAGAGCCCACGTTCCTCGCGCGTTATCAGTTGCGTTAGGGGATTACCTAATACTACTCGTCTTAATGTCAAAGGCTTTGTGTCCCCTTCGCCGCCACTGCTGCCAGAGGGTTTCTTATCTGTCCGAGCAGTTAATTACGCGGATGTTCTCCTCCGTACTTTCACGAATTAAGACTTAACGCGCGCATGCCACAGCCGCGGCCGCGCGTCTTGTTGTGCAAAACGCGCGCAAAAGTTGTCTTAATCGGCCTGTTCGATCGCCGTTAATCTCCGTTTCGCTTCTCGTCGACATGTTTGGCGGTGGTGGCTAACCATTTGTTATGTCGTTTTACAGATGTTTTACCGCCATCGCTAAGGAATAAGGATAACGTATATAATATATTTTATATACGCTTTTCGTATACTCGGTACATGCCATATACACACGCTTAACTAATCTCAGTTATCGGATGACGTCATGTACAGAATACAACGAATGGTATTTGACCACTCTGGTACTCTCCAAGTATAGGTAGGTAAATACAGCTTCTAAAGGCTTCTTAAGAAAATTCAAATATTATCATTATGATAAATAGAATCCTGTGACTCTCCGTGGAGAACTTATTGTTTACTTTTTTTTATGGTAGCTCATATTTTTGGGTACTTTACACGCATAAACCAAAAATAAATTGGAGATTGATTTTATTTTTCATAAGTAATTAAAATTAATTTAATTTCATAAATAATTTTGAAATAATAATACTGAGATGTTAAATTCTGTGACTTTAATTGTGAAACTAAACACAATATTTTTATTTATGTTAGGCTCGAGCGTCTTTCCCAAAAACTAGTTAGACAGACTAGTGAATGATAAATCTAAGTAGATATAGTACCCTTGTAGAAAATATTTAATGAATAAAATAAAATATAAAACTGTGTTGTTTTAATTTAAATCATTTAAAGTGATTAAGTTAAGTGTCGATATGTATCGTTATATAAACATACATTTAATATGTTATATTTATTATATAAATACATAAATAGGTAGGTATAAACTCCTATAATTATTTAAGTGACACTTTTGAAAATCAGAAAATGTATCTTTAATATAAATGGTTTTTGTGATGTTCAATATTGTTTTATTATAGTAAAAAATTGATTTTTCAATTTTAAATTTCTGTTCTAATAATCGATGGTTTTAGTTCGTTGTTTTATTTTTTTTTGAAAATTGAGTAAATGGTTAAAAAAACTAATAAGTATGAAACTGTCTGAAAAAAAATTAATTTTGTATTTAGAGCCTATAAAACTAACGCATATATGACACCATCAAATTATAAATTACAATAAATAGGCTTTGTGTACATAATATTATCTTGAAAATTAGTAGAAGACAGAGCAATATAATATAACAAAAATATGGAAAATAACATATCATATATTAATATGTGATAAGATGTATAATTATGTGTTCAGCTTTTCAGTAAAATCAAAATAATAAATATTATAAGGGTGAGAATCACCAAGTTTAAATCTGATATAGATCAAGGTTGACGGATACGATAGTCAAAATATTATCTCATACCTACATTGTTTTTTAAATTTTAAATTATAAATCGGTAATTTCAATGCCTAAAATATATGTATGTTTGAACCTCGAATTAAAGGAATATTATATGCATGTAATAGTTTATTGTTCTATTTGAATCAGTCACGATCACTACAACTACTCCTCACTAGAATATTATACTTCAAGCTGCTCTGTTATGTTTGTGATTAGGCTTATTATTTTGTTTTATTAATGTTTTGGTTTAGGGTATCACCGAAGAATCGCATTGCTTTTGAAATATGAAGCGTGCATTTTCAAAAAATAAAAAAAATAATAACAACGCATGTCCCGCCAAATAATACTAACCACCGTCAAGTCCTAAAACAATAGGTCTTGCTCGTATACATGTAACTCGATATAGTAGTACGCAAATGCACACGTGAATATCTTATAGTCACGCCAGACGTCTAGCCCTTTGTCCCTGAAGCTCCAACTTGACCCCAGGCGTTGTCCGTTAGTCTTATCTTCATTATTATTGTTTATTTAATTATTCTAAAAGGTTTACGCCTTTTTTTTTTTACCGATACGCGTAGGGATTTTTTTGTTCATATCAGGTAACCTAAAGTACAATATATTATAATGGCTTGCAGCATAATGACATTTTTTAGCTGGAATTTCGATTGAAAATTGTGTATATAAAACAATATTGTTGTCTTAATAAATTGACGCTTCTTCTTTAAAACAGAATAGGTGGTTTTTTGTACCTATCTACTTTTAACGCAGTTGTATTTTTCTTATTATTGTAATCCATCTTTTATTTGTATTACAGATATATAATATGCACAAACATATCATAATCAACGGTATTGTCTACATATTTGAAAAAATAAAAACGTACATAGGTATTCCAATTGAAATTATTCAGGGTAAGAAAAGCAAAAATATTACGTATAAAATATGATTTATTTCTTTACAACATTACATTCAATAATGTGAATAAAAAATATCTATGCTTAAAACAAATTATATTACAATACACACAGGAAAAAAATATTTTTGAACGTTAACACGTATTTTAAAGGTCACAAGTCGTCACTGATTTATATTATAAGAATGGGAGGCGTACAGAAGGGTGTGTCGCATTTTAACCTAGACGTCGTCATGATGTCATGGCCAGTGAAATTACGTTTAAACATTTGCACTTGTTTTAATCAATTTCGAATTTGTTGTTGAACGAGCATTATAATTATGGTAGATACCTATTACCTAATTATATCTTATATTATACCTAAACACAATCCCGCGAAAAAAATGACATAAATTAATTTTTTTTAAAACAAGCACAGATATTTTGTTTATAATTTAGAATTATGTAGTTAAAAAGAAAAAGCGTACCTATAACCTATTATAATGTGTCACAGCATACCAATGTCATTAAAAAAATATAAAAATGTTGAGTGCTGCACAAATTATTTAACGTTTTAAGTTAATGCCAATAAAAAATATGTTTATTCTCTACCTAGTAATTTTTTTAATTTTTCCATACAAATGATGTCATCGGTAAGTATAGTAGTATAATATTTAAACAAGGGTTTAATATTGTACATTTATACCTATCAAAATAGGTGCTTAATCAAAAATATAATATTTCTATGCACGCGATCAAACTACTGATATGGTATACCGAGTATTACCGACTAGGTATACCTAGTAACACTTTACCTACTCAATTTGTTAGTCACTAATTTTAATTCAATTAATGGTATGTAAATTATAAATGCAATTAATGTACCTAATTGCCAATTGGTTTAGTATAATGGATTAATAGTAATGGTTAATAAAAAGCTATAAAATATTTTAAAATTTTTTAAGTAATGGTTAATAAAAAACTATAAAATATTTTACAATATTTCTTTAAACAGAAAATGTCGTAAAATACGAAAGTTTTACTGAATTTTGATTTTGGAGCTTAACTACTCGAAGACATATTTAGTTGAGATGTACCTATATGGCAAAAAAAAAAGGGAGGAACGATTAAATAATATTTAATAACGCGCGTTAAGGTGTACACGTGTACCTAAGTTAATTAATTGAAAAACAGTAATTCGTTATAAAGAATATATTATTATTGCATACGGTGTACAATATTGAACAGACACATAATTATTATTTTACGTACTATAATTATACGAATCATAATCATAATTTATTATATAATAATATTTCCTACTATTTAATGATAAATTACAATAATGCGTAGGTAGTTTGTAAACGTACGTTTCCATATCGGTTTTGTTAGAAAATATCCTACATACATTTTAGATAAAAATAAATGTTTTACATATAAAAAATAGAAATAATTATAGTGTTCACAACGATTTTGTGAGTTATATCATATCATATTGTTTGCAGTACAAAAGTTAAAAAAATTGTACAAACACTCCGTAACGGCTATCGGTCTTTTTTTCTTTTTGGTGTAAGTACATTAAATTTTAGTCTAATGAACGCGTATTGAAGAGTCGTCTGTGTAAAACATAATACTATAAAATCGCGGGCGCGTGTGTGCGTGTATTCATAAATTTATGTTTGATTGTGGACGGGCGCTAATTCCAGGTGGGACGAGCAAGCCCTCCCACGGATCTCCCCATATCTGATCATCCCCTAATAACTCCACGAGGCCTTTATTATAATATTTATATTTTTTTTTCAACCGATCGAGTTACCAATGCGTGCGTTTGTGTACCATACAAAACGGATATAACGACAAACAGCGTACTTGTGTGTATTAGTGTGTACGTGTATAAAAAAAAATCGGAACGGTGTGCGGCCTACAATAATTTTTGAGGGTTACGAGAGACAATTATTACCCTCTAAACGCCTACTAAATCCGATACGCAACCGTAAATCTAAATAAAAGATTATCTATATACGTGTAGTTCATGTCAAGTATTGATGTTATTATGTCAGTTTCGTCCCATCAACCGAGATAATGCTTAATGACATGTTACTTAATTGTTTTATATGTATATTTTATAATATAATATTATAATATTGTGTGTCTTGGAGCACATAATGAAATGTGCCATCACTCATATTCCACACCACTGCTGCAATAGGCGTATAGACAAATATTGTGTGGTTTTTATATTTTTATCTTAATTATATATGTTTTCAATTTGATACATTTAATACTATGATGAATTTATTATTTGATACAAAATTATATAATATATTGTCCTCAATTATTATAACTTAGGTTTTGTATATATGTGATGAGAGGTTTTTAATTTTCTTACCTTTCGTCAAATATTATTTTCAAGTACTCTTGTCTCTAAAACCATTATCCAATAAATTATGCATAACGTATATTGGACGTACATTGAATATTTACCTACTTTATTCGTACATTTTTACCCTAACCTAAGATTTATAGCAATAATGCTATAATACTATGTATGCTACTTATGTACTATGTATAATACTATAATATATTGCCTTTAATAACTGCACGTATATGCACTTGTTACAAGTGAAATAGAAATCTATAGCTATTACAAAAATGCATTAATTATTGAATATAAGTAATATAAAATAGAAATATTTATTACATCAACGTACTTATATTATTCGATATAACTTAAAGTCATAACTCCACAAGCATAGAATAACATAACAGAAACAATAGAAAATAATGGAAAATCCTGTTTAATACTACAGATATTGTCGTATAAATGTGTGTAATGATTTTTCGCAAAACTTGTTGTTTTCTTTAACAAATGTTTTTTAAAATGTGTATTTTCTACCAACTCAATAATACCACTGGTCGATTTTTATATAAGTACTTGTATATACCTAGTTATTCTGAAAAAAATGTTCAACCCCTGCCCCTTTAAATAAATTAATAAACAACGAATGAATAAAATCGTAAATGCAATATAATACTATTAAAATAGACTATACCTAACTTAAGATATACCGATAAAGGATTTTATTGTATAATAATAAAAAGTTTCTATACATTTATTTCCCATTTTTCTCAACGAACAGTTAAAATGATTAACTTTGTCAAATAGTATAAATACGCTATAGAATATTAAGCTATTATATAACATTTAAAAAGACGTAAATAAGATAACTAAAGTAGTACTACCTATTATTGATATAAATACTTCAATAAATCATCAATTGTGTTTTTGTCATATTATAATCCCAACAGCTTTTTAGGGCAGTTAAAAATGTTCAATTCTTTAGAATCACACTGCACAGCACATAAATACTTAAAATATACTTAATTGAATTTAATACAAAATATATCTATACTTACAAAATACATACCTCATATAATACACATTCTTTGCTTCATTATGAATCTAAAAACATTAAACAAAGTATTTTTATTTCTTATAACCAAAAATTAGGATGATATAGCAAACAGTTTTTATACCTAGATTTATGTACCAATATAATATATAAATCTGTAATCTAAAACAAAATCGATAAAATTATATTATTTATACGCATTTACAGTCTAGAAGAATAATATTGATAGTAATATACCACAAAAGGCTAAAATTAATTAAGTCAAAAATTGCAAGAGATATTAATAGTGTTGGGATATAATACAATATTACAATACAACGAATATAGACTGAAAAAGTGGGCAAGTGACCACGTTCTGTAGGTACATTGTTGTATGTGTTTAGTGTATTGAGTAGGTAACTGTAGGGGTGTGTTAATATTGAATTCAATGATAAATCGAAAAACGATTCTGAGCGGAGTTGGTTGTCAGCCTTATTATTATTATTAATATTTTAAATATATTATTTGTATTGAAATATTGTTATTATAATAATTTATTTTACTATTATTAGATTGATATGGTAAGTTGAACTTCTTTTTACCAAAAGCATTGCATTTATTGCCTATATCAATAATTATTATAATAGTAAATTTATTAAAATATAGTATATAGGTATTTGTATCATATACTATTATTTTTATTAACTTTTTAGTCAATACGACCGACTTACCGTAAAAGGAGTGAAAAGGTTCGTGGTATAAATAAGAAAAGTCAAAAGGCTTAAATCAATCTAAATATTTAGACATTTGCATTGTACAGCCTTAGGTAAAGTATATAATATAATATATTATTTTTATTATTATCATTAAATAGCTATTATAGTAGATAATACAATAGCTATGATAATATTCAAGATAGAATATAAACAATTATTATTATACAATAGTCATACCAGCTTCAAAATAAACCGTATGATTATTGTTTATCATGTAAAGATATCACAAATACTTTCATTTAAATGAAGTGTACAGAGGGGAATCGTTTAGACCAAGGTTCTATTCATAAGTAGGTAATATGCCTAGTCGATTAAATTGAATAACAGAGGATCTATATACGTAAGTTATTGGACCCGTTTTGAAGGATAGGTACTATGGGAAAAATATTTTTGAATCTGGAAGCGAAGTCCGTTGATAGGTCTACTCAGTGAATGGACCATAAATTAGTAGGTTAACACCGTAAAATTGGGGTAAAATTAGTTTTAATTGTAACGGAAGGGAAAATTAGGTTGGATGTAGATATGACCAGGTTATCGGTAACCTGGTTGCTGGTGTTACTGGGAACCCATAGAAAATCAATTGTATAATTTGATTGATGGAGATTGAAAATAAGTGATTTAATACGAAGGACAAGGGGAGATAAATAAGAGTTGAAGGGATTGGATTTTAAGGATTGTTCGTATGACATAGTGTTCGTAATTCTTATATTATCATATTATTATATTTGTATTATTTATATCAGCATATTATTATTGTATTATCTTAATGATTGTAACCGGTCCGCGCACATAGGAGACCAGCGATGAATCTCATTAAAGTTAGTACACACCGCGTATATCGACCGCAACATTGTGCAAACCGTTACCGAAAATTGTCGTGTTTTATCCTGTGCTAAATTAATTATCGTTCAACTGTTATTATTATTACTATTATTGTTGTGTTGTCAAAGTTTGTTTGTTTTTTAAATAGTAGTCAACACCATAGTACAAACAAAAATGAGTTATTTTATTTACGTGCTTATGTCCGATTCTTAATTATTACATTCTTTCCGACTACAAAACAAAATCCATTTATACAGTCCACACATCTAAGTAACACATAGGTTTAGTGGCTATTAATTTATTCAGTGCAAAATTTGAAAAAGGTGTTAGGTCTTTTTACGAAAAATATTTTTGAATTACAACAAACTAATTAAAATTGTTATTCTTTGTTTATATATCTAACTAGCTGAATATGTGCACTTCGTTGACAACGTTAAATGTACAAACTCTATATGGCTCAAACTTTGTTCAATTCATTATTTAATATTCGGTGTATGGTGTTTAAAATTAATCTTAACTTTTCCGTTGCCCGGAATAAAAATTCTGATTCGCAGCAGTACATCTGCGGTAAATCGCGGACTCCTAGTTTGTACGTAAGTGTATGATTTAACTCTAAAGTACCAAAGTTATATCAAGTTTGTCGTATACTACCTATGGTGGATAATAAAATCAATCAATACAAAATCCTAACCTAACCTGTCGCGTCACTGTTGTATCTTTGACATCCAGATTTCCTACTTTTCCGGTGGATTTCCCTAAAATTTTGTTTCATAATAACTTTCTCCGTGATATACTCTTTCGTTTAAAAAAAAATCAAGAAGATGTGATAAGTAGTTCCAGAGTTAACCCTGTACAAAAATATTCATTTCACATTTATATAGTTAGAAGATATATATAATATATTGACAAAAAATAATAATACAAATCAACAAAGGTGCCCGTAACCAAGCAATATACAATAAACTATTATTATTTACTTAACTTGTTGTTTTTGGCCATATCGCCAGGTGTATGTGAAGCTGTACGATATATTGTTGCGCAATGCGATAATGAAATCGAATGTGGCGCACGATTTGATGTAAAGTTGTAGAAAAAAAACAAATGAATTAACTTTCATGTTTCCATGGTTTCCATGATTTGCACTTAAATATATACAAAAATAAATATCGCCATGTCGCCAGGTGTGCACTTAAAAGACCATAACTTCGGAACGACTTATTGCACAGCGTACAAACTTCACAGAAACCATCTACATATCAATCTTAATATTCCCTAAAATTTTTATCGTAATCGGTTTGGTGGATCTTGAGTTATAAAATTTATTCAAAATGTACATTCATTTTATATATATATAGATTTCATCCACATTTAAAATTCAAATGTCTATAAAAAAGTTGTCTTTAAATTATTTTTACTTCCATTTAACAAATTACGAGAAATCTTGTATAACATTTTTGAGACTTAGCTATACAAATTTAGCAATTTATACATTTTGAAACTACAAAATAATAACGAACAAATTTATTTGATTTCATGAATCTTGTCAAAATTTTAACTATTCTAATGCTTATAAAATAAAATTGTGACTATGTATCTTTACAATTTTAAGTACAATTAATAAAAACATGAAAGAAATAGTGTACCTAAGTATTAAATTTTTAAATTTTTTTACTAGCGAATATTTTTCTATCGAAAATTATTAAAAAAAAAAAAACAAAAAATTTCAAATTTCAAATTTGTATATTACTTTGTAAGTACCTACCTAACAAATAGCTATATTTTTAAAATTATACCATGTACAGAAAATGCTAGTATAAATATTTGGTGAAAATATCAAGTATTCGTTTTTGAAGTTGGTAGGTACGATAAATACCAAAATCGATTTGGCTGAAAACTGGCTTACCTATATCATTTTTTTTTTTTTTTAAACCATTTAGAAAAGTAATGTGAAATTTATACTTTTTGCCTCCAAGGTACCAACTGGTTTAATTTTCCTATCAGAAAAGATAATTGTTGAATTTTAATATTCAAGCATTTGTCTACTATAAAAACTAAAAAAGTGTCTTCGGACAGAAAAAACGCTATCATCAAAATTAATACATTTATCGCTCCAAATTCAGAATTAAAAATGAGACAATTCTCAAAGTTTTAGAGTGCTATATTATGTGCATATTCTGTTAAATATATTATTATGTGCATAGTACTTACTACTTACATACATTAAATATATAATTTATATTAATGTATCATTAATATAAAATGTTTATATTAGTGAAAATGATGCACATTTAACTGAAGAATAATTTTGTCAATAAATTAAAGATTTCCATAATGAACTGTTGTCATTTTCATTAAAATTAATTGACAATATTCTTGTTATATACTTCTATATAGTATACTATTTTTTGACGAATACTTATTTATGTAATTATTATTTTTTATTATCAAAGTTATCATTCGTTTGTTCATAATTAATTTCACTTTCGACTAATGTAAAATAAATATTCTTAAACATTGCTGTTCCTACTTATATTGGCTATATTTTCAAATTTTATGTCTGATTATGTATACATGGGTAATAGGTCATTCCTATAGGTGGTAACTATATGCTTACTATAGTCATTAGTTGTCATATTATATACTTACCAAAAATATATTTTAATTCGGACAATGTCAATGTGATAAACGTTGTTTTTCTAATTTGTAGACTTTTACAAAAATAGTGTAATGCTCGAATCAATTGACTAAGTCTATATTGTTAATTCATGTTTAAATCTACCTCTCGATGACTGAGTAATAATGAGCACCTACCAACCCGATGACAGCGCGTGCGCATTACGAGCCACACACACACATATACATATATAATAGACCTATATACGGCTATACCGTATGGCGATTACGTGTGTTGTACGTTTGACGTTTACAGAACACACCCAATTGGCATTTTATCGTTGAACTTTTATTAAGTGGCCTGGCATATGACAAGTGCCTGTCAGTAGCTAGTTCAATGTGTATATATAGGGTGCGTTTACGTGTATGCATTTCCATGTACGTCATGTTTGCACCATATTGGACTGGAATCGATTAATTATTATTATTTATCGTACACGGATAAGTATATATTTATGGGCAGGAGTCATCTGGTGTCTGATTTGTTCCGGAGATAGCCAGACCCGCCGATGGGGTGGTTAGGAATGCTCATGACGCATCCCGTGGTCACTGGAGCGCAATTGCCGCACAATTAACGCTGACACGAGAGCATTATCTGATAAAAAAAAAAAAAAAACAACACACAACACACATACACTCGTATTAATTGTCCGAGACCATATTTTCACTCACTCGGTAAGTGGATCTACACAAAAAAAAAATATATTAACCCGAGCATACAGAGCGATGCAACCGCTACCGCCGTTGGAACATATTGCGCGTCACGACGACTAATACGAAAATCTTTAAATTAAATGTTATAATTTATTATACTTACGATTCGTCTGCGGCGGTCGTCGTTTAGAGATGAACGTCTTACAATTACCTTAATACACACTTATCATAATTGTAGATAGGTACTATATCGATAACCAAGAGTCGTGGGTCAATGTTTACCATGTTAATAATTGTTAACTATCGGCTGTCAAACATATTTTGATAAATGTATTGTTTTCTATTTTATCTATAGGTACTAATTCACTAACAACTACCTATACTTGATAAACGTACTTCATACTTATTATATATTATTAATATTATACACTCTTACCAGGATAAATATTGTCTTAATACTTAATAATAATATTTAAATTAAAAAATGTTTAGTATGTAGTTTAGAAAAAAACAAACGTACCTACCTACATGCTTAGAAAAAAAAATGTTCAACCAAAAAATGTATATGGTATACCTACTTACACTTGTATAAAAATTGTGAGGTAGGTATACGTTTATACAAAGATTACTAAACATCTCTATACCTATTTACAGTTGTAATACTTCTATAATATATATTTTTGTAGAGTGATTAAGTACCTACTAAGTACATATACCTACTTATTTTTTAATAATATCCAGCTTGTACGATTTGTTATTCAAATAGATACATGACATAATTTCTTTTATTATTTATTTAATGACTTATTGTAAGGTTATAGGCCCTATAACCTTACAATAATATAGTATAATATAGGCAGGTACAGCACAACCTCTAAATATCGAATACTCTCGATCACTGAAATTTTGACCTCTATTCGGAGGTGTCCACTATTTAGAGGTGTTTGTTAGGAAAAGTTCAACTGTATATGTTAATTTAGTGTGAATTTAAATGTACCTATGTACCTATATTATGAAGTCAGAGTACCTAGTATTTTATTAAAACGCCTTAAATTAAAACAAACTATAAAGTCGTATCAATTATTTTTAGCATCACTGCATGATAAAAACAGTATAATATTATTATGATCTTTTGGTGTGAAAATACAAATTCGATAATTTCGGTTGATAAGCCGAAACTATTGTTGTGTGTGCTTCGTGTGAACCACTACAATCATAACATTATATTATATTATTATAATGACATATTATATACGATAGCGCAAAACGCGTGGCCATTATATAGTGAAAATACTACACTGACACACTGTAATATTATTATCATCACTCTGTATGTAGCAGTCGACGAAAAAAGGGAAGCCGCTTAGGTAGTTAATTGCATGCAGTTATTCCAACATGCACCCCCCTATATATACAGATATTAATCTCAATTTAGTTTTACGTTTAAAAACAGCGTCACCGGCAGAAGCCGCACGCGCTCCCTCCTCCGCAACGCGGTTCTTTTATCTGTCGTTTAACTTTGTCCGCGGAGAGTTCTGTGAGTAGATTTCGGCATAGATAGTATTGGGATTGTGTGAAACCAATGAATTCGATATTATGACGAATACTATAATAGAATAGCGGACATCTTCACGTTGGATCGTCGTTGGGCAAAATATTATTCACAGCGATTATTTCATACCGACACCGCACGCCGTTAATAATAATTGTAAGTCGATATTTACTTAAAGTTCAGATATTTGTTCATGTATTTTTGCATCTCTCTTCTATTTGGTTTTCAATTCGCTGCAAGCACTGATAATACCTGTATTTATTAAAGTAGATACGATCAATATTGATTATCAACATTCAATCCATGCAGTGCATTGTTTTGATTAGCAGTCATAGCTCATAATAATATTATTCCGTCACTATTGTGTTCGGTGGCATGTCACTATATTCAGTGTTGTAGGTAGGTTTTCTTATTGGAGGGGGGCTGCAAGTTTAGACTATATAATACCCTACATAGTACGTATTGTGTACCAAGAGTCAAGAGACACTATATTATTATCAATAAAGGTTTATACCTTGTATATTGAAAGCTAATAAAGATAATAATAATAATAATACCCATGTATGTGGTGACTTTTTCAATAAATATTTAAAATAAATAATTTATTAATTATATAACATAGCATATTATACTATACGTAACACGTATAGATACTGTATTGTTTGTTTACTTGCTAAGGCTGATTTAAAAGAAATAAAGCATAGGATATGAAGTATATTTAGTATATACCCGCTCCTCCTTGTGTGCACACATTATAGGTATAACACTATAACTTTTCTTATATAACTTACTTGTTATGTTAATAATACTAATTATTTTTTGTGATGGTTTTACATTTAATTTAATATATTGGTTATTACTAATAATTAAAAATAATTATTTGTAAAATAATGCGCCTTGTTCTGTCTTCACATAATATCTTATTATTTACAATATGAAATATATTTTTATACTTTCAAATTCTCTGAACATCATATTATAGGCTATAATAATATTATCATAATGTACCACTGACGTTACTTAAGCAATATGATTGCTGTGAGATTCATATTATATTAGGGTTCTATCGCTGGAAATACAGCGAGGCGCCGAGACTTATATAATTGTTATCTATGTTTATAATTATATTGTCAGCCGATTTGTTTGTTGTATAATACTACATTATGTGCTGCAGATTGATGTTTTATATTTTTAATAATATTTAAATAAAGAATTTTCAGCATAATATCCTGTGGGAGTGAGAGTTATTCTTGATATTTTCAGTTCTTTGGTAGGCATACTGGAGTGTTATTGATTGACCTAATGAGAGAAAAAGTTATACATTTTTTATAGGTATTTTGTCATTATTCATGCATTCCATGGAACTACTGTATGGGTGAGCGTATGCATCTTTCATACAATAAGGTTTATGTTGAACGATTATATATTTTCTGAAATTAATCTATCATTTGAAAATTAATAATGTTTAAACTTTAAGCATATAATTACATTCTATACGATTTTCGATTGTATTGCCATCGTATAGCATTATACATTTAGGCAGACAGCTCTTGTGTAATTATATGAATAAAGTGGAATAAATAATCCTACGAGTAGTTTAAGTGGATATTATGTTATTTATTAAGACTAAGATCCTTCCTACTATCCCTCTTTATATTAACACATCCCTAAATACGCCCATTTTTATTTTTAAATAATAGGCACCCTATTCAGTATTTAGTTATTAAAATTTGTAATGAATTGAAATCGAATAATAATTGCACAGTTATTATTTTTACTATTATAATTTATCATTAACTAATAACTATAGATTTATTTAGTGGTTGACTAAATCAATACCCAATAATTATAAAATATGAAAAAAATACTTAAGTAGGAACTAGGATTCTATACATTTGTGTTCACCAATTTAGGAAACACTGCATTTCTCGGCTGGATTATTTTGGAACAAATCAATTTTTTTTTGTTCAAGCTTTTGATATATAAATACACATTTATAGATGCATTTCAACATTTTTATCATTTTGGTCTGCGTATCCACAGTAAAAACTTATTTATTTTTATAGCATCATCTATTTTGAACACCATATTCGGATGAGCCTATTTTTTAAAAATAATTTTGATGAATCAACTATGTTCTAAATTGAAAATTGACTGAATAAGAGCCATGTAAATATAAATAAATAATACATTTTTTTATTGTTTTTAAAAATGAATAAAATCATTTATAATCAATTATTTTTTGTTACTTTTTGAATATTTGGACGTATTTTTCTTTAAATGTGTTATAAACAAGACGAACATAACATGGGTACATAGTTATTTATTAAAAATCGATTAGGTACAAGTGTCAACTGTTATTTTATAATTACACAATTAATAAAGTAAATTGTTCAAAGTTGGCTTCGTGGTTGTCGACGCATTAGCTAAACGTCAAACCCTCCATTTTCAGCGCGACGGAGCTTCTGCTCATAATACTCATATTGTTCAAGATCATTTAAATCGGGTATATTAGGGAAAGTGGTTTGGCACTTATGGCCCCAGGCAGTGTTCCCTAAATTGGTGAACACACTGTATACATGAATCGTATTTTAATAGTTAATTAGAATCTTTTTTATTTTCTATAGTATCTAGATATTATAAAAGATAAGTAATATTTTTTTCAGTGACTGATATATTAAAGTAATAGTAGAAAAGAACCTATAAGTATTAATATATATATCTATAAGGTACTATACATTTATACTCTTATATCAAAATGTCTACAATTTCTCAAATTGCTAATGCATTTTACATATTATTTAAATTTTAAAGTAATAATATTAAGATTATAATTTTAAATTTGTACATTATGCATGTATCGCATCTCTTTAAAATTGACACTTGTCACTATTTATTTATAAATGGTCAATGCAGAAAATTAATTTTATTATATTGAATTATCTTAAAAAAAAATCGTAGAATTTTTCCTGTAAAATGGAAAATTAATAATTTTCAAAAACACATATACTGTTTGGGTGCATTAAAATATTTTAGTAAACATTTTATCGGCGAGCGCTTAAGACTAGCTTATTTACGAGATTCCCACAGGGCCGGATTGGTTAGGCAAGGTACCGAGGAAATATCGGTGGGCCGCTTAAAGTTAGGGCCGGTCGTGTGAGTGTGAGTGAAAATAAATTCATGTTCAAAATACGGTTGGCCACCTATTATAAGCTCGTAATAATTATAAACGTAATTTTGGTCAACTGAATATGTCTATGAGCCGCTTAGAAGTGAAAATCTCGATGGGCCGATACATAATAATCCGGCCCTAGATTCCCAAAATGTCACAATTGACATAATATTGTAGTAGGTACTTAGCATTCGCGAAGAGACGTTTAGGTACCTACATATTTAGGTAAGAATTCGTAATAGGTAATATGACATTTAACAATTAACATGGTATACTGCTATACTATAATGTATGCCATCATATTCGGTTAAAAAGCATGATATAATTTTATAAGGATTAGCGTACTTTGTTTTAATTAACTAAAAATATTTCAAAAGAGCTTATCTGTATCACATTTTGTTTGACGATTTTCTTTTTGTATCCACAATGAGATAATGTCAGTCTGACAAGCGCAGGCTGACAATCTAATAGAAATTGTTACAAAATACGTAAAACAGTCGACGATTTATTTTTATTTTTTGCTTTTTAATTTTGCATAATAAGCGTATTGTTGTTTATAATTTATATAATATGTTCTATATTATATTATACCTATATAATATAATATGGTTTGGAAGGTAGGATGAGATTTCTATCTCCAAATCTGAGAAATTAGTTTTTTTCCAATCAATTAGTATATTGAATAAATTATCATCAGGAAAATAAAATGCAGTTTTTTACGATATATTGCGTTACACGGCGTATAGGAAATTTAACAATATTATGACCTATGGTAAAATAATTTACGTGAATACATTTATTCAAAACACAACACATACATATTATAATATATTGTTATAACTATTATAATACGTAGTTATTGGTTAATAAACCATTTGATATTTTTTTATACTTATCATAACATATTATTTGATATTATGTGTGTGTGTGTGTGTGTGCGTTATACTGTTATGTACTCATGTGTGCATGTGTATGTGTACTCGTTGACGCGTGTGTAAACTGCACAGTGTACATGTATACAGTTGTATACAGCATTTAATTTTCCCAAAAGGTGGTAGTTTGTTTGACACGTGACCCATGGGGGTGAAGCACGCGGCACCCACTTGAACATATTCAAAGCACAAAGAATAATTTATGAAAACTAATCTTCTTTAAATCTGCTTGTTGTAGAAAATAATTTTTTTGACAGCCAGACGGTTTTCTCTGCCCAAGTCGCAGTGGATAGCACAATAAATAACAATTAAAAACAATAATGACCAAATGGTAATGTATACAAAATTAGTATTATGTAAATCAAAAATGTTAAATACGGTAAAATATTTTTTCATCCAATAGTTCAATATAAAGATACGTAATATTTTTTTGGAATTATTACGATCTGGAGAATATTGTGGATTTAGAATGAGACTATTGGCTATATTTTATAATATATACTACCCGATATACCTACTAATTACTATGTTCATAATAATATAGGTAAATTAGTATTATCATTGAACAGGGATTATTACATTTTCAGTAACAATTTCGGGAGCTCAAAGACCAATGAACTCACAATAGGCAAATATTATTATGTCTGGAATGAAATACACAAGATAAAACAAATAGATTAAGCCCTTTATCAGTTTAAAATTTAAAAATGTAGAACAATCGCTTTGTTGTAACGCCTGCCAAATATCTTAAATATAAGGTTTTTTGCATGTTTTTAAATTTAATTGTATTTAATTTAATTTGTGTAACGCATGGATAGGTTAGAAGAAGAAGAGAGGTACATTACAGTACTTTTAAATTTAATGATTTCCGAAAAATACTTTCAAACATTATATTTCTCTACGAGTGTTGTAATTTTGGGTCCATTAAAAATCACTCATATATCATTGTGGTGACAACTACCGGTAAAGGGTTTGTAAATTTTAATCCGGATAATACGTTTCCGGGCGTAATGTGACATTGTGAAAAATATTATATCAATATAATAATAGTTAAATAAAATATTAACAATAATAATAGACTATAACGTGGTAAGGAAAATCGTTGTTGCAGTGGTTGTCGCGTGCCCACCGGCGATGAATGCTCAATGATTACAAAACATATTATTATATAATATTTGTATATATATGTTTAATTTTTTTTTTACAAAAGGTGTTTTTATCGTTTTTGTTAAATGCGTGCGGGCTTCTGATTAGTTCCCTAATAAACGGAATATCGGTAGACGATACAATGCAAAATCGATGTCTATGTTGTCGGTTTCGCACGCTCTCCGCGGTGTATTATGTACAGCGGAGGGGATTATTTTGAAGAGTAAAACCGATTTATAAATCCCGACCGTCGGGCTAATAAAATTTCAATATAACAAGGGTTAAAAAGCAGACACACGCACACGGACGAGGGTAGCGTTTTGAATTATGGTTTTTGCGGTCCTTTCACGCGGACGACACGTTAAACGGGTTATAATATGAAATGAATGCATCGAAACGCATAAAAGAAATTAATACAATGCCGCGCGCGCGCATACCTGTGTTTTTATAATATACGAAACACACTCGTGATCTACCCATAGTATAATATGTATAATATAATATTATTTTACGAATACCGATTAAAAATAATATATACGACGTTTATGTGCGTCGTAATGTTATTATGACATCATAATATTATTATTATTATTATTATTACAATACATAAGACCGGTGCACTGCGTCTCTGTCCCGACAAGAATAGTAATTTCGAACACGACCTTTTGAAGAAAATTACGCGTGCCGTTAGTTCAATACGTTAACTACAGTGTTAACACAGCAGCCGTCCGCAGCGGGGCTACAATGCACGTATATAATATTATGTACGCGTAATAACATATGCAAATAATCTAATAAAACATCCAAAACATGAGGCAAAAATAAAATATCGTAACGAATAACGGAAAAAAAAAATTAATATTATTGTCATCGTTGATCGATGATTATTATTTTGTATGTAAACTTGAGACTCTGGCATATTTTATAACATAGGTACACGTCTGGAGCATACATGACCGGAATGGTAATAATTTATTAAAAGAAAAAAAAAATTCTCATCAATCATATTTTTGCCATATAGGCCTATATTGTTATTCGTATTGCGTTGACGTTATAGTATAGGTTATAATATAATGTAACGTAAAATGAAAATATGAACAATTCAATCGCACAAAGAAATAACGACAGTCTCGGTTGTGAAATTTCAACTCTACGGTTTAATATTAGGTTGAGACTTGAGGTATTATAATATATACTTGTACTAATTGTTAACTTAAGAGCAGGTCAGCGCAATATTTATTATCTCTCTCTGACCCACGCACCACATAGCAAATTTGCGTTCAGCAGAACCAACCTGTGTTGTTAGCTTTAGAATTAGAGTGAATTGACACATCATATCAAACATAAAGTTAAGAACATTATCTGTGTTCTTGCGTTTGGATTTTCGTTCTTGGATTTTTACATATTTATAAGAGAAATGAGAATTTTTAAAATGTAACATTTGACACACTCATAACTTGCATATAAAATATTGATGTATCGTAAAAATGCCAACGTATAAAAACACAAATAATATTCTTAACATTAAATTTTATCTATCTGATGCATTTCAGCCACATTCTAATATAAGTGACGATTCTCATTTGAATACGGTTGAAGAGTTTCTAAATTCTTCACTCCCCGTCTCTTTCCCAGTCAAACCATTCACACCAAACGATATTAAATATACCATTCAAAAAAGCTCTCTGAATAAATCACCTGGCTTCGATCTCATAACTGCTGAAGTAGCCAGAAGTCTCCCAAAAAGAGCCATCGTTCATATCTCACACATTTTCAATGCAATTCTTAGACTTTCGTATTTTTCACTACTCTGGAAATTTTCAACTATAATATTGGTCCCTAAACCAAATAAACCTCCTGATCTTCCATTATCCTATCGTCCAAATAGTCTCTTACCATTATTTGCTAAAATACTTGAAAGGTTAATTCTAAAACGTTTACTACCCATTATTATTGAAAATAACGTACTGTCTGATACTCAATTTGGGTTTCGTTCTTCTCATTCGATTATACATCAAGTGCACAGATTAGTTGACGCTATTTCCTATGCGCTGGAACAAAAATTATATTGTACGTGTGTGTTTTTAGACATCTCTCAAGCTTTTGACAGAGTTTGGCATGATGGCCTACTGTTTAAGCTTAAAAAATTCCTTCCAACTCCTTACTATCTAATTATAAAACCGTATCTGTTAGAACGTCATTTTAAAATTCGCTACGGTTCTGCTTTCTCCGATATAGCAGTTATAAACGCAGGTGTTCCACAAGGTGCCATATTATCCCCTATTCGTTATAACATTTATGCTTCAGACCAAACAACCACTCCTTATACGTCAGTAGCCGACTACGCAGATGACAAAGCGATAATTTCCATCAACAACGATCCCCTCACTGCCTCTTCTAATCTACAAAATCATCTTGCCTACATGGAAAACTGGTTTACCATATGGCGTTTTAAAGTTGATCAAAGCAAATCTATCCACACTACCTTCACCCTCAGGCTCCGTGTCCAAATGTATCTCTATATGGTACATTCATTCCTACCTCTCCTACTGTTAAATATCTTGGTCTAACACTTGATCAAAGACTTACTTGGGCCCACCATATAAGAACCAAAAGACTAGCTCTAAATAATCGCCTACGCATGCTGAAAACGGTATTATAAAATAATAAATATACCTCCACGCGCACCAAACTTCTTATATATAAAAGTCTACTCAAACCAATGTGGACTTACGGTTTGCAGCTATGGGGTAGTGCAAAAAAAACAAACGCTAACAAAATCCAAGCATTCCAAAACATTGCTCCGAGGAAATTAACAAACGCACCTGCTTACGTCTCAAATTTTCCCCTCCATTCAGACCTAAAACTAAAAACAATAGCTGAGGAATCTAAATGTTACTATAAATGATTCCACAACCATCTAAGTACTCATTCCAATCCACTCATCAAAAAATTGGCCTCCGCTACCATACCAGGTAATCCCCTAAGACGTTTAAAGCGCAAGTGGTGTCGTTATTTGTTACAGTAAAAAAAAAAAAAAATCATAATAATTATTAAGTAAATAATTAATAACCATAGAAAGTATCATCAATGGGTGGCTCCTTTTATCAAATTATTTCCTGTAAACGTACTTTTAGCATATATTCTTATTGTATTAATGATACAGATTGTATATTACTTGTAAAAAAAAAAAAAAAACATTAAATTTTAACTTACATATATATATGTCAATTCAACTAATATTGAAATTAACAACATAGGGTTGGACCTGCTCAGTGGCTCCGATCACCTAATTTATCTATGTCATAGACCATAGTAGATTTTTTATATGGGAGGCCCACTATAGGGTACTGCAGGGTAGTGATGTGCTAAAAATCGATTTTTTGGACCGATTCTTGGACGGACCAATTCGATTCGAATAGGAAATTTTTTTTTCCCGTTTATCGTTACAACTGGCGACTGCCGATTGCCGGCCATCGTGCATATTTGGACCGAGAAGTTGGCCCCCCTGCATAATTATCGCAGTTTCAATTTTCGTTCGTGAGACATGATTTTTTACTGTCCATTGAAGTGGCGAGTTCCCGTTGCTTTGATGCAGGCCCTAGAGGACTACAACACTCACAGTGGCTTACTCTCTCCGAAATCAAGAGGGACTAAGGTAGGGAGTACTCGCGCTGAAATTAATGAGTACGGAAAACCTTTATATATGAATCAATATGAACCCGGGCGTCACAAAGGAGAGCAGACAGACATGCCGAAAAGCGCAATCTAGTGATAAGAAACATCGATATTTTAAGAATCGATTTTCCAAAAAATCGATTTTTTGGGCAACGATTTTTTTTGAAACGATTTTTTTCATTCCGATTTAAATCGATTCAAAAATCGATTCACCGACCTGAATCGCCCATCACTACTGCAGGGGATCCCGCTGTGGATCCAGAATTTACGTTAAAACGTAAAAATAAATTATTAAACATTGCTTTATACAGTTATATGTAAGTGCTTTGATTGCATCTGATTGTTAAATTAAAAAAAGTATTGTGGGGGGGGGGGGTGATAAGCAGGGCCCCTTGATGCTCGATGTCATAGTATATTTTTAACACTTCAGCGCCACTGGTCCTGATGAACGTAAATATGCTATGTTGCACGCGTGGGTCAGTCATAACTGTTGGCTTAAGATATTACATTACTTATTTTAAGTGTTTAATTTGTGTACAATGTTGATTATTATATATACCTACCTACGGTTAATTATTATTATTATTATTATTATTTACTATATACATCAATTTTAAATTAATTTTATATGATGTTTAATGTTTAGTATCATACCTAATATTATAATATATTTCATTTATCATTTTTACTCAATTACCCAAGTGTAATAAAAATATCTAGATATTGAAATATTTATTGGCTAGGCTTATAAACAGCTTTAGAATTATTTATATAGGTAGGTTGTAGGTACCTATATGTAAAAGAAAAATGAACGAAAGAAGGTAAGGAAACTTCGTATCTAAATCTTTTATCCCTCCATTATGAAATGTACAGAATTTTTGAATGATATAGATACCCAAGACTGTAAATTGATGAGATCCGGGATATCCACTATCCGGAAATTATTTATAAGTAGAAAAATGACGAAAAGAAATATGATTGTGTTGTATATTAAAAACAATTTAGACACACCCCCTCCAACAATTTTTTTTTAGTTTTGATACCTAAGATACTATAGTTTGATCGCCTTTAAAATATGTGGTTCGGATCTGTCACTGATTTAAGTTACGGAAAGTTAAGTATTCACTATTCAGAAACCACTACAGTTCTATCGTGCGTAACAAATCATAATAATCACTGAAGTGAAGGTTGATATTTAAAAAAATAATTTAATTATAAGATTTTTTGTGAGATATTTTTATATTTCATATTATTTGTGTCATATAGAAATTAGCCAAATTTATCTTGAAAACCGTTGTACTAGGAACATTAATTATTAGGCATGTATTTGCTTTTCGTGCACGCACCCTCTGTCACCAGTTGTTTAACTTTAACAATACACGGCATTTAAGTATAACTCAATTCTTAAGAGAGTTTATTGTTTAGTTAGAAACTTGGAAAGTTCTTAAACATTTTGCTCTTTAATGACATATAGAAATTAAAGATAAACACACATTAAGTTTAATTTGTTTTTCACACGAGCAGTAATCAATTTGTGCTTATATATAATATTTTAAGTAACGCGGTTTAAGATGCGCTAAATTGTTCTAAAACAAGTTTCGTTGGAAACGTTCATGGGAATTTAAACGCAACTTTACAACGTTAATATGCGTAACCGTGGTAATTGTGGGCTTTCCTACTTAATAATTGTATATCTATACAGTATACCATGTATACGCTGTATATAATATAGTAATATTTACTATTATGAAAATATTATTGAAAAATTATTTTGTCTATAAAAGTCTCCTTCATTTAAATACTGCTGTATACACCATACGATCGTTCAAATACTGAAGTGGAAATGTGAGATAATGAGCGTGTTGCTATTTAGCGACGAAACATGTATAACAAAGTTCTTAGTTTCAAGTATACGTATAATCGGCGTCGGAGTACTTGGTAGAACAAAGGACAATTAATGAATTGATGTGACTAACAATGAGTGAGAACAGAAGGACTTCCATATTAATCAATTGAAAAACAAAACAATAGGCACAAAATCGCTAAAACATCCCTTTTAACCGCATGCCAAAAACAAAAAAACGCACTTATCGAAATTATCTTCCCAGGTTCAAAAGCTCCTGAAGAAAATATTACGCATATTGTGTATTGTATTAATTGTATAAATGATAATAAAATAACTATACAGCACGCTATGTCGCTGTCCAAAGTGTGGTGGTAAACGACGTCCCTCGGCGCGCGTATAGGCGGAAATCGGGGGGTAATTTCCTGGATGTATTATTACTGAGAGGATTAAAAATATACTTTTGCAGTTTTGCACCCCCTGACACCAAAAAAAGGGTGTGAGGTAGCAAAATAAAAATTAATGTTTCGTGAGTAAATCTATGTAGTTTTATTTTATATTTTTATCGATGTCTACAGTTTATTAAAATTTCACATTTCTATTTTTAAAATATTTAACTTTAGCACATCTTAGTATGTTTGATAAGTGTTACCTATGCGGAAATGTTTAGTACTTTAGTTCTGTGTAAGCTATAAAGTAACGCGTACGGCGTATTTAGGACTTCGTTTGGGTTAACATTGATGCAAACAGCGAATTTGTTTCGAAGTAAATATAATCAACACCAACTTGAATTATGCTGAATCGCCATTAAATAAACAATTATTAATTTATTATTAATGCAGGACGTACAACTGCACTTAGGCACAGTACAAAATATATATTGTGCACCGAAATTAGGGTGTGGACAATTAGACTTATGGTAGCAAACTAGTAAAGACAATTCGTTGAATGACTTTTTAAAACGTTTAATAAAATGTTTGCAGTAATTTAAAATATATTATACTGCAGTATAGTACTATAACGTTATACACGTCATTATAAAATTATTTTATACTTTAGATGGTATTACATCATATTTTACTTCAAAATCTATAATATTATTAGTTATAATACAAAATGTATAATTATTATTTAAACTATTTTATTATTATGCTAAGTTTTGTGAAAATTATTATTATTGAATGGTATACAGACATACTGTTGATAAAAAAAGACGGTGCACCGGGCACGCATAAAAAAAATCTATCTGCATACCAGCTGTCAAATTCAGACATGATGCTTGAGTTTTCATCGGTTGTAAAAATGCAAATCCTCGGCTTATGTTGGTTTACGTTGTAGCTATCAGTAATGAAATAAACGGATTAACAATTCGATGTTAACTTAACTTCGATTGATGTTTTGTATTCTGGCAGTATCATAAATAACTCGTCCAACGATATACAGATAGGTACCGAATTCCGGCCCCTATAAGTTTCACTTTTAGTTACATTTTATATTAATTTTTTAAAAACCTCCGATGGGAGGCCTCTTCCTTCAGTCTCTTCTGTCTGTTTTTGTTCTATTATCACTTAAGCTTATTGTTCTGATTGCAACAGATAGTGTAATAAAGAATTTTGTTAAAAAAAAAAATATATCAGCACCGTGACAATTATTTACATTTATTAATTATATCACTACTCTATTTCTAATAGGAATTCTTTCGTTTTTCACTACCCATGAAACTTAAAATTTTAATAAATGTAATATGAAGTATTATAATTATTGTTGTAACTGATTTTCCAATTATTTTTTTTTCGAACGCGGGCCGTCTCTCCCTAAGAACGGCGTTGAACATTAATCATAGACAGTACACGAGACAAGCTACAGATATTATATTAACACCGTCGGCGGCGGTAGTGATGGTGGTTGTCGCAAAGGGTGAAAAATACGATTAATAAATTTAAAAAAAAATTTACATGTCGTACGACGACGAAACTATAAAATATTATAATATCTCGCGCGGTGGCTGTCAGCGGCGCTCGGCTTGTGCTCGGCCGCCACCGCCGCTCTGTGGTGGTCGGGCGCGCAACATAATAATATTATAGGTAGGTACAATACAACTGTACTGAAGCAATAATAATAATAATAATAATTCAGTGACACAAGCCGGCCGGTAGTCGCGGCGGCGGCGACGATGAGGGCGGTATGTGTCACGTGCTACTCGCTCCGTGCACGCGCGGATACGACGTACTATAATAATGATGATGATGATGATAATAATAATAATAATATTTATATTTTATACCTGACGCGCCCGCATCGTCAGCAATAATACCTTCGCCGCCGCCGCCGCCGCCGTCGGAGCAGCTGAGTTTTCACCTGTACGGTCGGCGACGTCGTGCGATTGCGACGCGCGGAACCGCCGAGACTTTGGGGACGCCGCGCCGTCGTGTGTCCTGCTGGCTGCCGCTGCTGTTGGCTGCCGTCCGCCGATTCTCAGCCCGCAGCCGCCCGAGGTAGACCGCACGACGTGTTTTCCATATGCACCGCACCTCCGGCAATTATTTCCACACGCAATAATTCACAATTTTATGACACATTCTAGTTATAATATGGATGTCGATTTGTCGGTCGGGTTGGGGAGGTGGTGCTTAGATACGGGATTTTTGTCAGATACAATTAATTATGTATACACATTTGATTATAATAATATTTCGATCTGTTTTCGGCGTATGCGTATAATATATCTAAGCAGTTTTTAACTCTTATGTAAGAAACTTGCGAGAAGGGGGGAGGGTCCAGAAGCCCTCATAGCCGTATAAAATAATTGTTTGAGTACCTATATTTAATTAACATAGAATATAAAAAGAAAATTATCAATTTATTACGATTTTGTGACAGTTATCGCATATTAATTATGATAAAACAACAACTGTGAAGAACATTTCGCAACGTTTGTCACATCAAACCAAGTTTGGAGAAAGGAGGTCTTGTAAAACTCTAGTTACGCTACTGTCCGAACCTGTCTCGTACAGATATAAAAACATTTCATTTTATCAAACTTACAGTCTAATTACAATTACAAAGTTAAAAAAATTGTTTGATTATCATCCAACATTGATCGTCAAATAATATTTATTTATTTTGTAACTCAATTTTAAAAACAAACAATCTGTAAATTACTTATTTCAATGAGCCTGTAATCTGTATGCAGATATATAATATATTTATGACATGGGACACGTGAGAAAAGTAACCATCCAGTGACAACACTTTACGTCGTATAATATAATATATTATAGGTATATTATATAGGTGCTGTGTGTCCACGAAAACAGGGTACACTCTATAATTAAATTACCCATATTACTCAATATCCTATACATATTTTTAAATTCTGTTTGAGGGACATGAAACTAGAATGTTGGTTCTTTTGGATCATCGATTCCCCATGACAGAACTCTAAAATATGTATGGTGACATAGGCCATAATAAGGTACTGAGTAATGTAGGTAACTGTAGTGTATCCAGTTTTTGTGGACACAGCGACACACTGCAGTACCTACTTATACGAGCTGTAATATCTAACTTCGCCAGGAAAAAAATTAACAGTTATAAAATACAACACTTGGTAGTTTGTGTATTTCGGTTTAAGTTTAATAATAACTTCATATGAGCTTATCGGTTTAGGTCGGTTTACCTCTGTCCGCGAAAATTAACAATGTTAAAATACGGCACTTTTTATTATTGTATATTAGACGTTATAGTATAATACCTATAACTTATAAGAGCTAATAATTGTACCTATAATATTAATTATTATGGCATATAATCAACAAACCGTCGAGTAGTTTTAGAGTCTATAAATTACAATCACACACATATTATAATAAATTGTCCTCGGGTATATTTGAGTAATTATAATATATATATTACACTTTTATCAACCTATGATTCAATAATAATTATTGCACAAAGGTAGGATATTTATTTAAATTTGTCATTTGAGGATTTTAAATTGAAATACAGTGTACCTAAAAATGTATAACATTGATAGCAGGAAGTTATGCGAATTTATATGCCTACGAAATGCATATACATACCATTGGCTATACCAGTAGGTTTTATGAACCTACCTCTTATTATACTATTATCAATTTTACTATGATAAAACTAATATCAAAGATCACATATTATAACGATGAAAAGTGTAGGATGTGAATGAATAACCTATGTTAATACATTTTTTTATGCGGTGAAAAACTGAAAACCAACCTACCTCCCCGGCTCCTCGTACAAATAGTCTATGATGGGTACGTAATATATTATTATACTTCCATTGTTCCATTGTTCCATAGTATTATTCTAAACCTCTGAAGGCACCGGTGCGATGAACACCCATGTCACCCTGTAGTTACACCACTCTACGTAAAATGCTATAGTTGCGATAGTGACAGCTAATATCATGATATTTTCCCCTTAATTCAACATTATATAAAGTATGCATATTCCACATATTATGGTCAACAAGATGACTATACTAACGCCCTAGCGTATTTCTATAATCTTAACTTTCTTAATAATGTTAGGGGCAAAATATTATTTTTTTAGGAGGCAAAATGTCTACGTTTTGTATAGATCATGAAGTTCCATCAATGGATGGCAACTTCACACAGCCCCCTGTTTCTGAAATGTTGTTAATTAAATAAATTTTTTTTATCTAATATTTTATATAAATCCATAACATAATTTGTGGTTAGTGTAAAATATTTCTTTACAGATTGTACAATCCCTAGGTTAAAAAGCAAAAACAAAATGTAGATATATAGTTATACGGAGCTATATTATAAATATGGTCCGGGAAACCATTATTATAATGTGGATTAGGTATATCTATACCTAGGTTATAATATTGCAGTGATAGGTTTCAAATAATCATCCGCTAATCGTTCAATATTGTTGCACGATTGGGTGTGATGTTTTGAGAGAATTCGATGTTTTCAGATTTCCCGGTAATTGTTATTGGTATTAGCTGTTTTAAAAAAAACTCTCGACATATCGGCAAATGACAATAAAATATGTAATGTAGTGTAATGTAAAAAAAAATAGGTTCAATGCCAATACCAAAGTTTTACCGGGCAACATTTTTTTTCGTCGCACCATACTACGAAGGTTAATTTTATTGTGAGTCGTGAACTTGATATTTTATACGGTGAATATTATGAGTACTGATTACTATAAAGTTCCGACCGATGAAGTTCATCGTGCGTATAATAATATATACAAGTACGAGAGAATTACAACCAGTCCGAATGCCGTAGCCGATGGTATATATTCACAGATTTTTTAATAACACCCGAAGAGATTAATTATACTTTAATTGTTATAAACGATATGAGTATACGACAATTTAACGTAGTGTCGCAGTTGTATTCAATTAAATGTGTAAAAACGAATATGGTAATGACAATTATATGCGTATTATATTTTACCCACTCGATAAATCGTCTATATAGTCTATACTTTAAAATCACATAAAATTCAATTTTAATTTATTTGAGAGTTGCGTATACGTGGTTAGGGTATTATCTTCATCGAATAATAAACAACTATTATCTCTCCTAATCTAATAAATTTAATACATATTTATAATATTATGTTGATAATAAAAATTTGGACGATGTATAGATATCTGCGGGAACCTATATATAATATGGTATAGGTACTTATAGGTAATCATTAATATAGTTGCCAGTCGGGAAAGTGCAAATCAACACCGCGCGTATTTCGTATATAGGTAGGTACCTGCAGAAGTGTCAATCTTGTGAAACGATCGAAATTGAGGAAAACACACAAATTACGAAAAAACAACAACCAGGTACAAGGCCGTGGCTCTTGGTACGTATATAGTGGAATGAGAAATATTATCGTAGGTACCTATACCACCCGTCGGAAAATGATGAGTACACGCGTAAAATATGTTGTAACAATAATAATAGTAGATTATAAAATTACTCGAAAACAAATCGTGAAAAACGAATAACGAAACACAAATTGGACCATTGGCATCGAGCTGGTGAGGTTGCAGGTTTCTCGGAAGTCCTTGAGTAGGTTTTTTATTTTTTTATGCCGTCCTATTGATATTCATGAACGCGCGGGTCAATAATGGAATGACAATTAAACACACGGTTCGTGCCCTGTTTATAACGACGATAATATTATATATATTTAGTAGAACAAACTGTATAACATAATACGCGCTGCAGCAAGCAGTTCGCGCCACATGATAATCATTTATTTTATTTGTACATACTATTATTATTTATTTATTATTATTATTATTATAATTATTTTTTTTTACGTCCACTGCAAAATAACATAACAATGGTCGGACTTCATTATCATAACTTTATGAGGGTACGGCACACGCCATCACACCTGTTCTTACACACACACATATATATATAAACGTAATGTAGGTATACACGCGTGCGCCGATCGCTCTTATCCAGACGTCAGTTCCAGCAAACCGTTTCAAAACGATAGATATGCACTTTTTTTTTTTTTAATTTGTCTGGCCGTAACTGTATAACCTAGAAAGCATTTTAGATTTTTCCACTCGCGAGTATAAAGTATATTATATGCTCCAATTTTTTGTATGACAATTTATATATTATGATGGATTGAAGTAAAGGGATCACAAGTATTCACAACTTATACAAATATTGCTAGACATTATCTTGTGTAAATCAAATAACGTAGGTTTACTTTATTATTTATAGATATTTTTTTAAGTGCTAGGTCAAGACCGAATCGAGGTGCATACATCGAGGGGACTACTTTCGTTTTATTATAGCAAAGCATTTGGTGAAGTTTTGTCAAGTGTTTTACATATATATACAGTTACAATCGATGTGCTATCAATCAGATTGGCGTGTGAGTGGCGATTTGACTATATTGCTGCTTATATTACTGTTAGGTATTAAAAAAAAAAAAATTCTGTAGATTCTGAGCGGAACGATTGGTTTTACAATGACTAGTATTTTTGTGTGTCACTGCCGGCACCTTAAGGCTTAAAGAGTGATAAAAAATCGTTTCAGTCTCTTAAATTTGATTGTGGTTTCTGTTACCTATAAAATTGGATGTATAATAATTAGGTTTAGTTGGAATTTTTGGCTAGTTTGAACGGGGAGGAGGGGTCAAAAATAAAAATCCCATATACTCTTCAAAATGAAAAATTCAAAATAAAGTCTTTCTTTCGATTTTTGTAAGTTAAATTAGGTGCTCTATAACTTAATACAAGGTTCCTCATAGTAGCTTATAGGAGTTCTCATGGAATTAAAAAAAAAATTTAGCGTTAAGTTTAGTAAAAACTTGAATTATAGAAATATGCTGTAGAGCGATTTCTACCGGTTTTTTATGATATTTTACATGTATTACATTTACATTCATATAAACGTTTATTAAAAATAATATGTGAATTAATATTTATTTTTGTAGTACATAGTCAAATAAATATAATATAAGGTTCAATATGATTAAAAATAAGATTATTTTACAAAGAATGAAAAAGAAAAAAGATATTTTAAGTTTTACTTATTTTATAGGTATGCACGAGTCGTTGCTGCAATTATTTGTTCATCAAAAGTATTTCACGAGAATAGTTCCACGTTACCTACAGAGAAAATACCGTTAATAAATCCTGTGTGGTCGTTTATCCGAAACATAGGTACCTATAGCATATAATATATATCTAAGTTTCGTTGTTGAAATTAAACGCGAATAATGTAAATACACAATCAAATATAGAGGCAATTTTTTTAAATTATTTATTAAATATTGTCGGGAAGTAATTAAAATATAAACTTCTTTAAAATTTAAGTAAATCCAGTAACACGCTATACTCGATATTTTTTCTCGATAAGGAAAATCTATATGAATCTTAAATATGTTTTTGTTAATAAGGAACCATGATAACTCTGACCTATCGAAAATAAAATTTGGTAAGAAAACAAAAAAACGTGTATCCAGTCCAAAAACATATTTAAGTATATTAAAAATTCAACTATTTGCATATTATACTTAGTTAATAATTAAATACAAGTTTTTATAAAATCTGAAATTATCGGAATGCGATTTAAACAATAAATAAACATAATCATTTAAACATTTTAACTATAATTAGACACCGATTTATGATTTAGTGCCGGTTTCGGTCTTCGTAAGGTATTATTGTTGTTATTATTATTATTATTATTACTATTATTATTGTTGTTACATGTCCTCGTGAGATGCATGGAGAAAGCAAACGCATAACCTGCAGAGGGATGAGCTTTAATAAATTAATTTTTGTTTGCATATTTTTATTAAAATGCGTAATAAATGAATATTTCTGGATAATTACGCATAAAATGTGCATATTTTATAAATACTAAATAAAATATTTTAAATTTTACTCAAAGTTTGATATATTCGTACATGCCGACATTTCTGACAGGATTTTTATGCAAATGCATTTGCCTAGAATTTTTTCACCTAGAATTGTTTTGATATGAAATGTTGACGTTTTTTAATGGTTTTCTATGGTTAAATTTTTCCTTTTGCATATTTGAGTATAAATCACTAATTTGCATATTTCTATATAGTTGAATAAAAGTTGCATTCTTCAAAGATACTTGAGGGATTTTTTACTATGATTCACAAAATATATAATTTTTTTTGAATTTAATTTCCCGCTCTGATCATCGGCGAGGCAAGTTTATAGTACGAGGCAGCACGCCTGTTCCGAAATATAAATCTATATACTACACGTGACAATCACAGAAATTTTCAAAATCACATTTTGTTACTTTATATTGGTACTCGTTACAAAAATATATAATTATTAATTACAACAAGTACATAAAAATTACATATACATTTCAAAGTTATCGCTTTAGTTTTAAGATAAACATAATCGTTACAATCGACGAGCTCATTCTATGTAGGTTTATCTCCGAATAGCAGTATATTACTACAATATAATTACCGAAAATAATTAATAAGTCATCTTTTTTATATAATCTATATTATAAGATAGGTGCAGACATACAAACTTAGATTTAGTTTTAATTAATTACGTTTTTTTTTTTTTTTTTGATATCTTGTGGTTAGTAATAATAATAGTGATTAAAACCAGAAAAATCCAAAATATAAACTTTATGCTATATTTTGGAAAAAATCCAAGTACCTATATGCAAAATACAATTTCACATCATAAACAAATTTCAATCTAAAAGAATATGTGCAATAGGACCACCTAAAAAAAATATGAAAATCATAAAAATCCTCTTGAAATAGGTTTATGAGTGTATTTGTTTTGTCATGCTTTAAAGGCTTATAAATTACAAGTTATAACAGTGCCGGAATCATGTCATTATAGTTTGAACTTGAGGTGGTGTTTTCTCTGTAAAAGTATAGGGGTGACCGACATGGCAGCTTCACAAGCTGCTTGTTGCTCAACCACGTTGATTATTGTATACATATATTTTGAACACTTATAATATTTTCGTATTAAGTATCTATTATATAGAGTCTACCCATGGACAATAATGATAATAATTAATAATAAAATATATAAATTGGTGCGGATGTGTACGATAAATCTTAAATCACTATTGCCTGTTAAAGTATATCGATAAATGTTAAATAAATATAAAATATGATAAACTGTGATAAAAAGTCATTTTGTTTTCCATGTTTTCTATTATTTTCTATATAATTTAATATTATATACGTGTGGTACGCGTAATCGTCGCGTCACCGTGTGATGTACCTTTGTATGATATGCAAGCTGCAATATTGTGTTAATAAACATTAATATTTGATGATTAAATTTCCTTTAATCATCTGAATAATTGTTGTAGTTATAAACTTAATAACTATCGTGTTTATTAGCGTCGTGTTCAGCGATAATTCGAAACTCTTACCTGTAGCACATCTCTTACTTTATATAGGTAGATAGCTCTGGAGGTGATCCAATAAAATTAAAATAACAGTAACATACTGCGTCGATTATTGTTGGAAATTTAAGTATTATAAACAGGTAATACCTAACTAAACATTTTATTAAAAATGTATCCTATTATTCTTACTTATTCCATATTAGTTGTAGCACCGAGGTTTAAGAAATTACGCGTTTGCGCAGTTAACTAAATTAGTAGATCAATGAAAATGTACAAATTAAACACCCAAATACTCCCCGATGATCAAGGGGGATAATTCTCATATTAATATATTATATTTTGTGTAAACAACTAAATATTAAATATAATAATAATGTCCTAGTTCCTAGATATGAGTCTAGATAATAATATAGTCATGTCAATTGTCATATAAACACGCATAAAGTATAAACATATTCTGACATTCTGTCGAAATTTTCAATATTTGATAATTTGTTTTTAGAAAAAAAATAGAAAAAAATTTAATGCATTATAGAATATACCTAATTATAAATTGTTATAAATATTGAAAAAAAATTCATGGGGAGGATCTACCCCCCTCACCCCACCGTTTGACCGCCACTGTATACTATAAATAATGTACCTACAGCGTGCAGGTCGTTTTAATTTTAAACTATATAACTCGTTGGTAGGTAGTAAATAGTAATACATTATGACTACTCTTTTTATAATACCGATCGATGGCGAGTATTAATCAACGCAACTATTTGTTTCACGTATACATTTTTGCAAGTGCAGCAGCTGATGTACTGCACCGACGGCGACGACGTACCCGATTTGCACATTTGGCGTTAGGATATGCGTACCACACACGTAGCCAGGAAAATACCACACACCGATTTACAACTATAATATGTTACTAATGACGGGAAACTAAGTTACTGTCCGACTCTCTAAATTTCGTTTGATCAACGCCAATAACGAGTATAATCCCTACTGAGATATCCGACCGAAAACGTATAGAGCTACCTTGGTGTCTTCGCGATCCATTGACGGGGGCAACAAGAGTTATTTTTATTTTTTTTCATTCTCGACGATTCCCAAATAAGGCAATCCGTTCTCTATAAAGACGTATTTTTATTTTTGTTTGTATACGATAGGTATATATTTTAATATCATTCGGCACACGTGCCACGAAACACGCCGGACTAGTATCACATTAATACCTACCTACACGTAATAGTTTTACGGAAATAACAAAAATTGGTATACATTCAAAACCGTGTAATGTGACCGAAATATTGAACAGTTTTTTTTACATTTTTCATGAAGGTCTTGTCAATATACACCGCGGCCCCATCATTAATCGATCCCAGTTCATGACCAAAACGTACCGATACACTTTCGCGATATTATAATATACCTAGTAGAAGTGCAACGAACTGTTCGAAGTTTGAAAAATCGAACCGAACTTTAGGTGTTCGGTTCGAGTTTGAAAGTCGAACCAAGTCAAGAACAAATAGTTAAAAATTCTATAATTAATTCGAATTTCAAAGTGGTTCAAACTACAAAAAAATCCCAATACGTCAAACGCTTGGAACGAAAAATGTTCCAGGTGTTAATATAACATTTTTATTCTGTCTATTTACTATTATCATATTATTATGCTAGTTTATTATTTTTAATGTGGAGAGTATTGTGTTATTGATTATTGTATAATATTACAAAAGTAAAATTAAAACCACGATACTGTCCGGCCATTGAATTAATAAATTGTATTGACTTAATACACATCATTATTTTGGCTTTGTACTATTTTTATAATCGAAGTTCGGAACTCGCTGAACAATATTTAAAGTTAATATGTATGTTATTCATAAATCATTATCATTTATATCATTTATAACATTGGTCCTTACTCGTTAGTCGATACAATTATATACGTCTGATTAGTTGTCACTTATCAGTGTTATTAGTTTTATAATTTATTACTTATTACCACGGCTGTACGGTTCGAGTTTGACATCACACTAAATTATTAGGTTCATATTCAGTTTAACATACGATAAAAATATTCGATTCGAGTTTGGTTAACATACTATTAAAAAGTTCAGTTTGAGACTATATTTTCGAGTTCGACCCACCTCTATAATATTGTATAGGTACCTAGGTTTTTAAACATCGTTTGATAGTACCTACCATTGAGTATATATTGTGAATATAAAATATATAATCAAGTATTATAGTGCCTACTTACCTAATAAAATATTGTAATAATTAATAAGTATTACTACACGCCTACACGTCTTAGAGTTATTGCCATTTTTTAAATGAAATTTGGTATGTGTTGCTATCGCTTACTAATTGCTTACCTATTATACTTACGCACATAATATGTTATGTCTTGCAGGTAGTGGTAATGCTTATTCAAAATTTCTAGTACCTAATTTGGTATAATATAAAACTAAAAATAATTATACGATGTCACGATGATGACTGCATACGTTCACAAGGGAGACTGAGAGTATTGCCTATGTTGGAGCATTTTGAACATTTTGTAAGTTTCTTATGAAACATTTAATTTAATTGGGATAAAACTATATTAAAATGTTACCTACAAAACACAATGTAAACTGATAAACTATACAATTTGGCATGTCAAGTTAAATTTTTTTTAAATACCATGATTGAACTTTTTCAAATTTATAAAATATTACCAACTATTAACTACGTATTATAATTTATAATATCATATCTATTTTATATGCCATGTTGCGTCAACCTATTCAAGTAAATTGTTAATTATTGTTTATAGGAGAAGCGTGACGCGCGAGTTTAGATACATTATTCGGGTTTCAATGACGTTATAAATAAATATCAAATTTTACCGCAGAACACGCGTTTACCTGTACACATTATATATGCACGAGGTGATAATAAATTAAAAAAGCGACGCGTGCCGATAGAAATAATTAGCGACGGCAACTGCAGTAGACCTATTAGTTGTCGAAACGAAAATATATATAATCGCGTGTTAATTTCGCATTGTGTATCGCGGCTGTAAATGATAAACACCCGCATATACATAATAATAATAATTATTACGATACAAAACGACAGCGGCGGCGGCAACGACGACGGTCGACGACGGTACACCTCTCGCCTAATTATTTAAAAAACGCTAAGTGCTCCGTCCCCTAACAGAGTAGTGGAAATTACACTGAAAACGAGCGTACGGCTCGGTTTTTTTTACCGCGTGCACGTTAAAACAATAACGCTATTGTACGGTGCAGTTGATTGTCCATAATATTATGCTGTTATACATTTTTTAATATTGTATTTTTTTTTTATCGCGGTGTATCCGGACGAGAAAATTACTGGAACGGAGTACCCCAGGTTAGGCCTGCGCGGTTATAACAATTACTAGTCCGAATACTATACCTACCTATTTTCGTATATTGCCCGCACTGGGGCGTCGGATCGTCTGATGCTGCGGAGTTAAATACGTAGACGCACTGGCCTACACCGAGCACAATACTAAAATGTATAATATAAATTACATACTTTTAACAGGTAGAATACCATGCGAGTTTTATAGTCTTTTCCAATGTTGCAGCAGTGAGACACAAATTTGGTTATTGGTGAATTTTTTTACATTGCGATCGAGTCAAGATAACCACATTTGGGTCTCACAATTATAATACTTTTATTAAATGATGCCCAAAATCGGTTCTCATTTATCGGTTTCCTGTCATTAGGTTCATTATTTTCAGTTTATGTACTATATATTTTGATATGAATAACGAAAACCTAAAATTAATATTATTTCTGATACATATTTAAATACAACTACAAATATCAAAAATATATTTCAATGTTATATACCATGGCAATAGAAAAATAATTTTTAGAATTATTGTTGGCATTCATAAAAATCTAGTTGAGGTCCAATCCCAAACTGGGTCTCTTTGCGCTTACCCTGTTTTAAAAAGTATACTTTAGAATATTGTAGTATTGTTTTTTATCGTAACGCACCCGGACGAGAAAATAACGAGTATGGAGTACCCCAGGTCCGAATACCTGCACTGGAGCGTCGAATTGTCTGATGCTGTGGAGATTTAATTTGTAGTTTCATTGACCGACACTGCACGATATACTGCTTAATAATATATTATAATATTATCAGTGGCGTAAAAAATACTTTTAAAGAGTATTCGAGTAGTATTAAAAATGCTCTTAAATATATTTTTAATATATTTTAAATACTACCTACCCAAACAAATATTTTATAGTTTATTGAAATTCCATGTAGATATTATTCAAATACTTTAGTATTTGAGACAATTTGTAAATACTGTTTTGTTTATCAACTAGTTAATTCAGATACCATTAGTTTTTTTTTATCATACATTTCTTAATTTTAAATATCAGGTAAGTTTTGTTTGAGAGATTTGACAAGTTAAAATGATTTACGAATCAGTAGATAGTTGGAAATAATTATTAATTGTAACATCATATTATGGAAACTTGCTGTTGTCAAACCTTAATCAACAACACCAATATACCAAATTTAAAAATACCAATATTCGCATAATTTATATCAATATTTATTGGTAGTTAATTTGTATCGATTGACGATTAAAAAATGCTTATAATTAATTACCGTAAAAATATAAGACTTCAACAACATTTATCCTGTATTAGTAGTTTTTCAGTGGCGTTTACAATATAATAAAGGCTATATATAAATATTCTTATACCCCGTATATTATATAGGTACCTATTGTACTATTGTCTACCTTGCTGATCACTATGTAGTAATAGATAATAATTGTTTTTTAGGGTACCATAATTTATTCTGCTTATTAATTTAGGAATTTTTTGCGTTTCAAAATAGGCACCCTATTACTTCTATGTAGGATTTATGGACCACTACGTTCGCCAGATTTCTAAATTAAAATAAATCATTTTATTGTTGTTGTTTGGTGTTCTCACGCGTAAACATGACGTACCTATATTTTACGATATTTTATTACCTATTTAACATGGTAAAATGGTGTATTATACTCGCGGAGTATGTTATTTCCAATTCGTTGTTTCCAATTGGACTAATAACAATGACAAAAAATAAAAAATATAAGTATTTTCAATTGGACTATAATGTAGTATATACACACGCATACTATGTACGTGTCTACGGGGTCTCATTGTTGAGTTATTATTTTGTTCAATGATTACATCTCGTTTGGCGATCTCAATCAAAATCAATCCCGAATCAAAATTAATCTAGAAACAATTTTTAACGGATTTTCGTTCAGAAGCTGCGTTCTTTTAGAATGGTCAAAATATTATGCGACGATTTTGGTAAAATATATTATATCACCAAGAATAATAAAATTCGCAAAAATTCATATTTTTCCATCTATGGATTATAGCTGTTTGGATAGTAAATTAGTTCAATGTTGTTAAAAAAAAAAAAATACATTGTAGCTTAACATAATATGGGACTCATATTTCTATAGTTATATTTACGATTTCCAAGTCCAAAGGCTGCATTGCGTTTATAGACAATTATAAACTATAATTAATAACTTATTGGAATTGAGGAATACAGTTAATAAGTCACTAAAGTAATGTATATAATTTGTTATTATAGTCTGATAAACTTTTATAGTTATAATTGATCAACCTGTGTTATTTGATTTTAATTAAATAAGATAATATTATATTAAATATCATTACTTATTCATTACCTAACTACTAAATTACAACTACCTAAGTACAGTGGCAAAACTAGGTAAAGCTAGGGTGGGGGCTTAGCCCTCCCAACCTGACTACAATTTAGCCCCCCCCAAAAAAAAAAAAAAATTCATTATTGATATATATATATATATATAGGCCACCTATGGGTTATTTTACATTAATATTTTTGTTAGGTGGACTGTAGGCCCCCATAATTTTAAACCTAGTTGCGCCTATGCCTAAGCATAATATAGTTTACGATAATAGTAAATTATTACAACTAGATTTAACGTTTTAACATCTACTTATTTATTAAGCTATTATTATTATTTTTTTAATTTTAACATCAATGTCAGATTGTTTGATGAATAAAATCACTTTACACATACATACATACATCAAAGATATCAAATTAATATTATGTACAATTATTTATTACATTTATTATGCATTGGTATATTTCAATTTTCAGGGGTGCTATAATTGAACACATTTAGTATTTAAAATTAATTTATTAGAACACCAGCTATATAATATTATGTATGGTTTGTATAAAGCATTAAAGCAACACTATTAATGCATCTAATTTTAGCTCATAATATGTAAGACGTTTACAAACCATTTATTTAGACTACAATGAGTAATAAAGTTGTTTAAGGCACATTATTATTATATTATTCATATACCTATTATATTGTTTGTTCTCTTGGGCGTATTCATTAACAACAATAGTACGTGTTAGTGTGTTACGAAATAGCAAACAAAAATAAGAGCCAGGTGAGTTACGACGTTTTAATGAATTGTTTTTATTTATTACAATATTTGATTTCATTATCTGGTTTGTTCGATCTTCGATCCTCTGCGATGTAACTGGTATGTGCGATAAAAGAAAATATAGGTACCTTCGTATAAGCGCGTGTAACTATATTCTATGATTATTTATGGCTTATAATGAGACATTTAATTTCAGTAATATTGATTATATTATTATAATCAGAAAAGGAGAAAAGCGATTCGAATTTCTTTTATGAAATACAATTAAATCAACGCGTGGGCAGTAGTGAGCACTGAGCAGTGGGTAGTGGGTACCCTATGAATAATACAATTAATATAAATATACAATCAGTTTGGTGAACATTTTTCGATTTTCGTTTTTATTTTGCTACCCACACTAAACGACCAGCTATGATTTCTTTCAAGATTTTGAACTTCATAAAGTCTCAGTACAGATATGTTTTTTGCGTTGTATAGCGCAGACGCGTATGCTTCGTATTGGCTTTGATAAGTAAGTACAATTATTACGGCTATTACTATTCGATAATGTAGACATGTATATTATATCTAAATGGATAATAATTAATATTAGATACCGTAATACCTTAGAATATGTAGATAATTATAAAACCACTGGTGCAAGGATCACAGCACATACGTCTGCGGTGCATTTTTTAATTATTACAAGATATATTGTTTTGTTTTGTCAGTTCGGATACTTTTTTCCCGAAAAAATGGAAACACCACGAAACAACTTTTTTCTTGTAAGTCGGAAGACGGAAACAAATGAGAGTACATGCAAAAACATTGAGCAACCTTGTTGGAAGAACATGTCAGCAAAATTCAAAATATGTTGTTACTATAGTCACCTTGGTCTAGGACGAGGACTATAGGAACCACGGACATAATGATATTAATAACATCATAATAATTTTTCCTGGGTCCCCACATGAGTACCTATCTCTCAGCGAGGCCCAGTTATCTTTCTGAAGTTAATCTAAAAAAATAAAAATATTATGATCATCGTCGTGGTCTGCTGTGATGCCACGACAACGATATTTTTGGCGGTAAAATCAAAGCAATGGGACATTTTTTAACGGTGTGTTTTTACTATCGAAGAATGGTCGTCGGCGATCATTATCTTCTCGTCGGATCGATTTTGGGTCTCGACTGCATATTATATTATATAGGCGCGCGCGCACACACAAAACAAAACCGTACTTGGTGGCGGAAGACGGCGAATAACGTCGCGGGACAACAAGGTGTGAAGAGTATTGTAAAGGGTGCAATGTGCGTGTTTTATTATTATGTAACGTTTATATAAATGTTATATTCGTCTTTATTGTTGGCCGAGGGTTTTTTTTTACAAGAGATTTTGATGAAAAAAAATTAATGCCGAGTTTATATTATTATAATCGTGTAGACGGAGATAATATCACATAAAAAAGAAATAAATAATAATAATAATAATAGTAATAATAATAATAGACCGTCAGCGGCGCGCTGTATACGGATGGTTGGACGCATTGTCGTGGTTTATTGACAATCGTAAAGAAGTGAAACAAAAACAAAAAAAATCCAAGTAAAAAAACTGCAGCGGGAGCTCCGATCGTAATCGCCGGTGTATTTTCATTGCGTCGCGACCCCCGCGGTATACAGACGCGATCACGCTGATTCCCAAAATATTGCCCGGTGCAGCATACCTTAATGTAGTCGAATCGTTTATAATATTTTGTCCGCGTATAAAATAATATTATATTATAATTTACACCGTCGTTATTATTGTATTTTTTCGTTCAACACCACCCGTTTCGAGCAATGAGCACTATCGGATAACTCGCTTGTCTGAGCCTCGCGGTTAGCCATACGATATAAATAAGAAATATAATTTCAAAACAATTTGCACTGATATTATATAGATTTCGATACTTTTAAAAATATTTAAAATCGTCAATAATCAATATTAACTATTAACTATTAAGTAAAACTGCTATATTCCAGATAATAGTATAATAATATAAATAAGTACAAATAAATTAAAATGGATAATAATAATACAAAATGACACTGAGCGTTCACCGCACTATCACGAATAATTTATTATTATTATACATTTATACATATGTCATATAATAATATTATAGTCTTAAAGATTTATTCGTTTTTATAAATTCTAGAGGGACATTCAGCAGGAGTATATATTTTTGTTCGTTAAACAAAATGCATAAAATGCCTTTATAGTAATAGCTTTTGTTATATTAATTTTCTGTACATAGTTTTTTCAATGCTTACTATATGTACTATCAATATAACGTTAAGGCTTAAAAACTCCAACACACTATCGTAATTGGATGATAACTCATAATCATAAATAATATAAGAATGGTAATAATATGTTTGGCGTTTTTGAACGATAGGTATAGTTATAAATTTAATGTCTGAAATACAGCACACAGGTACCTGGGATTTTGGCGCTTTTGTATGATACGATTTATTTTTACTCGTCTCGTTTTGGCGCTTATGCGTCTTCCGCTGAATAATATTGCCTACAGTGGCATAATTTCAGTTTTTAATAGAGGGGGGAAAATGTTTTGACAAGCCCAAATGGGTAACTTAAAAATTAAAAAGCAACCGCTAGAAAGCACATATTAATATATTATTATTATGTTCCTTTTTCTTCATAGAACACATACATATACTTATTACTTACAAACATTCAGACATGTCCACATATGCGTCTAAATATAAAATATATATTTAAACTATTAATATTAGTAATTACTAATTACCTACCAATTTATCACTGTGACAATAATTTCTTAGTACCTACACAATATAATATTTTCCTATAATGTCATGTTTTTGAGCTGATATAATAGTATATTAATGGTTAATCGAAGACCACAAGGCACCTGCTGACCTGCCTATTGGGCTGCTTTTAAAATCAGGCAGGAAAAAATTACCACTTCGCCTCCACCCAAATGACGCCACTGATTGCCTAACAATCGCTATAAATAAATATTATTAAATATTATAATAATTAATAATATTTTGAATAATTTTTAAATATTTAATACTGGAAATTGGAAAACATTTCTCTGCCGGTATAGCCACCGAGTGAGTCTTTCGTGAACCTACTAAATATTATCTTCCGCTTTGATGGGATGTACGAAGTTGTTCATACAATATATGTATAGATAAGTACTTACACGGCGCAGCTGGCGTTTTCTGTCACCGTATACTTTTGGGTATTATACTTATTACTTACGGAAATGCGCATACATCACGCAACCGGAACACGACCTTATATCTGGAGAAGGTTCTCCAAAAAGTATACTTACATAGTTTTAATTCTGCAATAAGTTATTAAATTATAATCATACAACATGTTTTTTAATTTTTCCCGTACCTACATACATCTACCTATAATATCGACACAATTCTTTTCAAATTCAAATAATTTGTAGACCATGTGCATTGAAAGAGTGCGATGAAAATATATGAAAACTGTTTTCAATATAAAAACATTGCCATGAAAAATTATGGGTTCCCATGTAGTCATGGCCATATTAAAATGTTTTCGTTTTTTTTTTTTAAGGTCAGGCTTGATATTTGTAAAACTAACATATTTTGGAGTTTATGGCCAAGGTTTTGGCGGGTGGGTAATTGGTAAATATTAAATGTTTACTTTTACATATTTATAATAACATATTATGTTTTACAATATATACGATTACATACCTACAGGTTTTAAACTTTAAAAACTTATTATAAGTATACCCCTATAATATACGTCGATATTTATTTTAAAAACATTATTCTTGACATTTGGAGCAGGGCAGGTGAAGAACTTTCATAAATACACCACTGGGTATAGTTTGGTATAGACAATAAGTAATTATTTTGTACCGATTATAAAAAAAGGAATAATTAATATATGGGATATTTTTCCTTTCATTTTTAAATTTATGCAATTAATTTAAAACTCTGTGACAAAATATTTACCGAAAACAGTGGTGATTTATCCGGGAGGAGTTTATAACTTATAAATAATTTAAAGTGTAAATTTATATTTTATAGTTGGAATCAAATTATAAATCTTAAATCATTAAAAAGACGTATAATAAGCTGTTATTTTTAAAAAGATTAATGAAATACTTAATAATATTTTTAGAATATTGAAAAAAAATATTAATAATATAATAATAATTGTAAACTAATATAATGTTATCTATTTATTATGTACAAATTTAAATATATTAACAACTATCAGATACAAATCAGTGGTGGCTAATTTCTGTGCACATTATTGGCTAAATCAAGTCAGACGCATCACGGCCCTTAGCGTTACTAAAAAAAAGGAGAATTAATAGGTTACATTCTCAAATAAAATACATTCATTGAAGAGCTTCAACAAATTAAAATGTTGAGAACAACATTATCGTTTTATCATTATGATAAATGAATCATTAATTTGCATTTACATAATACCTATAATATAACTATTCAAAATGTTAAACTATGTAGTTGTTAAAATGTGATAAATAATTACATGAAAATAAAAAAATAAACACCATTGTAAAACCAATAGGTTCCTCGCTAAAATAACATTTCGATCAATAACTATATGCTTATACTTTTACATATTACTCAGGCTGTACTCAACTTGAAATTTATAAAAGTAGGTATCATGTACATGGCGTACTAATCAACTCGTATGCATTTCAAGTTAATCAGTTCATTACTTTAGACTACAGACAGATAGGCCCGTTTTTCGTAAATTACCTACACAGGTTAAATACGAGTATAAATGTATAATATACAGACTGTCGTCGTCGTCACGAGCACGTTTTCACTTAGCTCTGCGCCGCGACTGCGCACTGGACATCTGTGTCGTGTCGGCTTTCAGGTTTTATATCTGAATGTAACAGGAACTTATGCTGTGATCGTGATGTCCGGTGAGCCGACAATGCGCGCCGTCGCCACTCTCCACGGATTAGGGACTGGCACCTAGAACCTAAGGTTACCGCCGCCACCGCCGACGTGAAACTGACAAACAAATAACGCCGTCGAGTAGCAACTAGTCCATACGCCCCTAGTACACGGGACCTAATCTTGGCAGGCTGCAAAACAAAATCGAAAATTTTCGTTTAAGCCATCAAGTTACCAACTATGCAAAATATAACACTCCATATAATAGAGTAATGCAAACCGTTAATAAATTAAAAACTGATATGTTCAGCTCACCAAATTTATACTCATTCAAATTGTATTGTAATTCTTTAATTCTTGCTCATAATTACGCTGTTATTCAATATTATTATAATATCATTATTGTCATTGTTTACTATTACTATACATTACTTATTTTTATGCATTTCAAACTTACATGATACGTTAAACTAATTTTTGGAAAAAAATATCGCATACAATGTTATGATTAAACTATTATGTATTTATACCATATTATATTAGGTATATTCAATATTGTTATTCATTTATAAGTCTACCTACCGTAGACCGGTGTAAATAATTGCATTTTGCATGGTATAAATTGCTTAAAATTAGGCTAAATATATTTTTAAATTACACTGTATATAGAAAACGAGGAAAGTGGAAAGTTTCTAGTTTCTATGATTAACATTTTTTTAATTACAATAAAGTACCTATCAAAAATCGTTTGAGGATAAATCATTATTTACGATACAAAAACTAAATTCGTTAAAATTTGTTCTACATAAGAGTTCATAAAAAATTTAAATGACTACTTATAGTACTTACGCTAGAATAAATTTGATTCGAGTAAGAATAATACATGTGCATTACATTGAAACTACAGCCTGTTGAAACTGATAAATTTGCTAAAAGTTAAGATTTTTAAGGATTCTAACAAATTTCTGTAAAATCAATTTATGAAAAATTTTTAATTACATTTTTAATCTTTTCGACAGAGGAACGTAAATAAAAGTTTACATAAAACTTATGTATTACATAGGAATAGACGTAACAAAGAAATTTCATTTTTCTATTATAGATTATAACCCACAAAGCATTTTAATATTTTCTAACCACGGTTAAAATAATATAGTTGTCAAAATATTTTATAAAAAAATGTACAAAACATTTTAATAATATATTTTCAAAAAAAACTTTAACCGGAGGTCGTAAGAACCAGCTTTAATGTGTAAAAAATCACAGTTAAAAAGCAGGTAAGTGGATGTCGCTCTGCTGTACAGTAGATTACAAATGGGGTCATTGTATAATGGATTGTATTAGACTTGAATTCAATGATATAATATCATTGTATAAGAAAAACGAAAGAAGTTGAATTAATATTATATTTTTTTTTCGTTTCTATAGTGATATGGTACTATATGTTGAAATCGAAGCACTCCTTCTGATAGAATTTTTGTATGCAGGATTTAAAAAAAAAAATAAAAAATAAAAAAATAAACACCGTTGTAAAACCAATAGCTTCCTCGCTCCGCTCAGAATCTAAAATTATAAACATGGAAACAAAACGTTATGGTAAATCAAAATATTTTTTGGTAATAAATTATGCTATATAATAGGTATCCAGCAATGTAGAAAAATATAGTATATTGTGATCATATTATTGTGTGTAATTATTTAAACCAAAATTTCTCAATTTTCCGGAAAAACCCCTGTTTTTTTTCTAAAATGTTGATCATATCCTAAGTGAATGTCGTCTTTGACCTTTGATTTAGGAAATCTAAACACTAACGTCTAACAGATGCATTAATAGAATGACTAGGTAATGATACTTAATGTGCCGAGTGTTGAATAATATTTACTATTTAGTTAGTATTATTTTTGTTGTTATTTATTTGTGTATGGTTCAGTCTTTACTCTTATTCTTAATTTATGATTTTTTTTTATCTTACCGTAGGTTTTAATTTAAAGTGTTACCCTTAGACATACGAATAAATAAATAAAACCTATATAATATACTATATTGTGGCCAAACCATTTGTGATTTCGATATGTCTTATAAGTACCGCGGTCCAGGACCACCCAGATTTTTCATAAAAAAAAGATATAGGTAACCTACTATATAATATATACACGAAGAATAAGTGATGTATTCCATAATAGCAGTTTAAACCATCCGGGTACATTAATGGTTTACAGTAACGTTACCAACGTCTTCGGTTCATTTGTCTGTTACTCCGAACGTGTATAAATACGAGCAGGTTACCTATATTATATAAAACTTGGTGCGTTCAACTTTTGAATATCAATGTTCGAAGTTTCTCTCATTCTTGAAATCGTGACGTACATAATATTATATAGGGTGTATGTAAGTACCCACGGTGCTGAAATATCCAAGCCTGATAATAAAATCTTAATTAGAATACAATGAGAAAAACAACGACCCGGAGGGGGCGATAATAAAACGTAATTGAGGGTGCTGGTGATTCATTTGATCTGTACTCTTTTTATATTATTATACGCATGCACATTTGGCCTTATTAACGGTGTCGTTCACGCGGCATCCAGTTTTCGTTGTCCCTAAAGAAAAAAAATAGTTTCAATTGGTCCGGTTGACCATTTATTTTAATCATGCCTATTTTATATTATATTGGTATACTTAGTGCATTTGCAGTTATATTGTTAATTTGATGGAGTTTTAATTTTTATTCCAGAGTAACTATATAAGATATATTATTTAGTAAATTATTATGTTCTCGACCCTCTCTACATTTTAGGAAAATTAAAAATGTATTTAATTATTACATTGAATTGAAACACCTACTAAATATTAATAAATCTACTCTCTAATCATAATATTTTAATATATTGTATACTATTCATTACAATTACATGGGTAAAATGATAAAATAATTATTATACTTGTTTGTTAATTTTTTAAACAACAATTAAAGTTTTTACAAACTTAAGTACTTATTCATTCTATATTATAGAAAAAATTTGAAATTTTGTGTTTTTGCAAAACATAATGTCGTTACATTATTATATTATAGGTACTTAGTATTATACTTCTGAAAGATTGATCTTAAATGATATACTGTACAAAAGAGAAGAGTAATATTCAGATAACTATTTAAGTATATTATGTCATATTGCCTATGGGTGTAGTCTTATAAAAAAAAATATATAGTATTAGGTTAGGTTTTTTGTTATTGTTAATGTTAAAACAAAAATATGTATTTTCATAAATCAATAAGAGGTCATACTATAAGTTAATAATATTGTTAAAGTAAAAAATTGTTTAAGTAATATTTTTGTGTGATATTACGCTTAATGGATACATTATGTAGATATATATTATATTGTACTAGCTGCCCGACCTTCCTCCGGAAAAAAATATTTTTTTTATAATTGAATTTAAAAACATATGACAATTTTTTGGCTATACAAATAATATAATACAATTACATATTGTAGTTATTGTTATTGCTAATTTCTGAAAATTATATATCTTGCATTTTTAATTCAACCACTGGAGTGGTAAATTGTATTATTTTTATTATAGAATAGAGATAAGGTAGAAAAAAATATAACAATAAATTATTTGTTCAATGAATAATATATATTTCAAATGGAAAAATGCAAGTGCAAGTGCAAACAAATAAATAAATAATTAATAGGTAATAATAATAATAAATAAGCAAACAAACCGGTTTCCTTCGTATCTAAAATCAAGTTAGATTCTTATATATATAGACAATGTATCCCAATTTGTTATTGAGACTTAAGAGTATCAAAAATGAAAAAGGACTCAGTTTTTCATTATTAGATTATCATTAAACAAACGATAAATGCTTATTTAATAATTAATAGATATTGTAGCCCAACAGGTACAATAATACAACGCCCAGTAAATATTATAATCGAAATACAAACTGATTAAAATTGGGCATGTTTAACCAGTAATATTAGTTAATCAACAAATATGAGATCCAAGTTTATCCCAAACTGGCAATACTATTGGTTCCTGACCAAATACGTCCAGAACACATTTTGGCAGTGTTTTTTTGTCAACAATGACTTCAAAAACGTATTCTTTAAACCATTCAGTGGTCATCATTATAAACCCATTCGTGTTCACATTACGTTTACCCCAAGAATTTTCAACGCGCCACCGTGTAACTTCATAGTTCTGAAATAATATAGAGACATAGAGTTGTTCATATTATTGTATAGTGAAGGTAGATATTATATTGATATGAATATATGATAGTGACGTTTATGTCATGTTTTTTTATTTTAATATTTCAAATGCATTTAAAAAGAAATATATAAATTGTACACAGTGAAGCCTCTAATACCGGACACTCTCGGTCGCTGAAATGTTGTTCGCTAATTGCAGTGGATTCAGTTTATAGAAAGTTTGTAGTTTGTTCCCGAAAAAAGGCTGCTATCAGAGATGTTCGTTAAGAGAGGTTTCATTGCATTATGCATAAGTTGAGTTAATATAAAATTACTTCTTCGTGGAATCCAGTCAATACCATTGCGTGTGTTGGATATGATTCATGGTATAAAATCCGTTCATTTTTGGTCATTGGAATTGATATGTCAGTACCGAACAATGATTCTATGTCATGTCTAAATAATATTATAATATAATACTATAATTTAGTCAATATACCTAGTACATTTTTTTATAAGTAGCGGAAAATCATAATAGGTACACATACATTTTTAAGTCTTCGAGCCCAAGTTCGTTTGAAAATCTCTGGTGCACTTCACAACTGTACCAAACCGGTTCGCCAAGTGTGGCGATCGATAGTTTGCATGCTTCCAGAAGTACTTCAATTGGTTGATTATTACGCATGATTCTAGTGCCCTCCTGAACGTTCCCAACCAAATCCAACGTATACAGCCGGCCGAATTCCTTGTTGGCTCTCGGGTCAGATATCAAAGAGACCTGTGACGGAGAGAGAAAATATTTTTGCAAGTTTTAAGACACAGGCATAATGTATATGTGTAGTAGTTATTGATATTTATACAGTGTAAAAATACCCGAGCTTGTGAAATAAAACCAATAATAATTACCTTGTCTTCAAGGTGAAAAACCGGGCGGACCATTGTGTTGTAGAACTCAAGTGGCGTAAAGCTTTGATACACTAAGGGTTCATTAGGACCTATGCGATAGTACCACTTGAAGGTCTGGTCGGGAATGCCCAAACATACTCCAACGATACGATACACAATGCACATATCCTTTTCGATCTGGGAAGAAATATTACTATTCGTATCGTTATTAGTCACCATATCACGCAAAACAATGGCAAATTCTCGGAGCTATATAATATATAATAAATATGAATGTAAAACAATACAACTTGAATAGTTTAGTTATGTGTTACTTTTATACAATTTTTAATTAACTTTATTTTATCCTTTATTCTAAGTGCTGAATCGTCCCTTTAATTTACGGGATCCCTAAAATATTAGTTCCTAAAATGCGGGGCTCCAACACACAACCTAATCGCTAAGGCCCAGCTTTCCCTTCCATAAAGTGACTGCCCTGATTATAACTCCAACTTAACAAATAATCCTAATTATATAAAATATAATAAATCGTAGTAAGGATTAAATAAATCATGAAAACACCTGTGATTAACTGGTATTAACTGTATAGTAGGGCTTGAGTGTAACTCTTCATTGAGTAGGGTAGGGAGACACTTTTCCCAATTTGTTTTTAACATTTTTTTTCCCAAAAATTCTTTTACCCAATACTTTGATTAATGTCGTTAGTGGAATGTATCTATCGTCAATAATTTTTGAGATTCAACGAAATAACAAAAATTGTTATGAATTTCGATTGCACATGAACTCTTAAGTAATATTGAATATTATATCATAATATTATATTAGCCTATATTTTGTAGATAGTTTTTACGTTAGATAAAATAATATACGTGTGGGTTACCTATTGTAACGGTTACACGTTTTGTACCTATAGTTTATATTATTTCAATGATTTGATTGGTTAGTACTCTATTAAATACTAGAAAATATTTATAACATTTTTAAACTTGCTTTACTGTTTAAAATGCAATTAAGCTGTTTACTATCTTCGCTATTAAAACTTTCTGGAAAACTAAGTTTTGGCATTAAGCCATACTTTTCGATAATATTTACTGCCATATTCCAGTAGCCACCGTCTTCAATGGGATTCTATAAAATAATCACAGTTTTTGTTTTATAATAAGTATTAACAAGTAAATCAGTGGTTTTCATTAACAATTAATTTAGTTAGGTTAGTTTAATTATAGAAATATTATTTTTTGTATTGATGAGTAAGTATATTTTGTATTGGAAACAAAATATTCACTCTGCGGTTTTGCATGGATAAGAATTAATAAACCCTTCATAAAATTGCCTATTTAAAACTCCTTAAAATGTGTTACTCTTGAATATTATATTGCGAAAATAAAGCGTATTTTTAGTCGTTACTCATTGTTACTCATTCAATTCTAAACAATATAGAAATTAGTAGTCAATAGAGAAATGCTTTTTAAAAATTAAAAATTGGCTGAACAACATTATTTCATACTAAAAGTATATTAAACGCAAAAATAAAAATAAATAATATTATTTTATTATTTTTTAGTTCGACAAAAATTACGAAGGCGTAACCTTACAGTAAATTATTGTATTAATTTTCTTTTCTTACTTTTAGTATATGCATGACAGTTCTGGAGTCTAAAGTGTGACCATCTTTAGCAGTTGACACTATTGCGTTTAGAAAAAAGTTGCTTCGCTCAATCTAAAAAAATATACTTATGTATTTTAAACAATAATAATTTAAAAATCTGTTTTTGTTTTTAAACTATTTTTTTCAAATTTGTGAACATTTTGAATTGTCAACTAAATCGGTTCTCGTACATAAAATATATAATAATTCATAATAATTTCAACTTGTTAGGAAAATTTGTATTTGGTACCTTATCCCAGAAAAACAAGTGAGCATGGCTGAATTCAAATTGTGAGATATTATATTGTTTCATAAACGGAACCCGTATTACGTTCAAACAGGCGAAAATCCAACAACGACCAGAATATTTTTGATCTCCTATCGGATTTCCGCAACCTTTAATCTAATTTAAACAGATATAAGTAATGTTGTTATTTATTATTGTATTATAAATTGCCATATTATACGTTTTTAGTTAATTACTTTTGTAGAAAAATTATTAATAGAAGAAAGTTGGTCTTGAAACCTATTTCTTGACAATGATACTTGAAACGGATCATTTGTAGCACAGATATTTTGAGCCAGAACATTTGACGGATTCGAAAAAAAGGTATCTTTGAACTTTGATAACAAATCGTTGGTAACAAAGTCTTTACAATATGCAAAACAAATTTACAATTATAAATATTTTATAAATGTATAATATTTTTATTTATATCTAGTTTGTAAAATATATATAATTGTTAAACATATTTATAAAGACCGGTTCGTTTAAGTAATTAAGTCCTAGGACATTAAAAAAAATTATACAACTTTGAACAAGTAGCTGGTATTAATACAAAACTGTCAATTTATCAGCAAGATGACTATTGACTTTTGATTATAGTGGTATTCAAGAGTTTTAGTTTTTTTCCAGAACACACTAACTGTATAATAGGTTGGTGAAAAATAAATTGTTTTCATTTTCGAATAGACAAAAATAATACACAATTTTGGACATTTATCCATTACTTTTGTACCATGATTTTAATTAATATTATGTATTATATAAAATATATCGTTTGGTCAATTTGGTGTTTTTTTACTATGAAAAATTTTACATACTATATTATTATAAGTATGCCAAATCAATAAATTTATAAATACCTACATACCTACCAATGATAATAACAATCACTGACCATCAGTGGTGTAATCAGATGGTTGGGGGGGGGGGGGGCTAACAGGCTGAAGCCGCCTTCTTGCGTATTATTATTACTTAAAAAAATATTTATTAAGTTTCAGCTATCGTCTACTAGTTAGCAAGACGAGTATATTCCTATGCATCTTACCAGAATGAATTAATTTTTGCAAAAACATTGTATTTGGGTACCAATTTTCGTAAAATTATCTGCAATTTTTTGGTAAAAGTATGAGCTACTAGTATAAATATTAGTTGTATGAAAGACTATAGTGTATTAAGTTTTCAAGAATTAGCTATACAAATTTAATACTTTATAAGTTTTAAACTACAAATTAACTGTGGTTTTGTCAATTTATTTATTTTTGTTTTTCCCAATTATTTTAAAAAGTACTGAGAATTTTTAATTTTAACCTCCCAAAAGTACCAACTAGATCCAATGTGCTTCCAAAAGCCTCCATCAAAGTTTATGATCAGAGCATATTTTCTACTAGAGAAGTTAAGAAGTTGAAGTTGTAAAAACATTTTAAAATACTTCATTTAAACATCTGAAGTTATTAGACTGGACAAAATAAAAAGATAAAATTGTAATTAATTTTCAAGCACCCCTCCTTCCAATTGAAAAATCCTGTGTACTCCACTGACCGACATAATAATATTATACGTATAGGTAGGTACTTCCTAAGTCCTAATAATATTATATTATTACTGACTAAATAAATCATTATTTTCTACAATGAATATTTATTGGGTAAGAAAAATAATATGATAAACTCACTATATATTTTCGTTTCATTATGATTATTATTAACTGTGATTTCTGTTTCCATACAATTATTTTGTTCTTTTGGGCCAGGACTTATGGAAATTCTCTTTGTATACAGTAAATATTCAATGACATTCAATAGTATGTTCAAGTGATTCTGTTTGCGAAAGTAATTATTACCGAACTCCAAGCACAATATCCGTTTCAACTGAGCCAAATTTATTTTTCGGTGCCTTTTGATTCTCGTCAATAAGACATTCGTAATTCTACAAAATATCGTACCACGCACTCGTTTATACGCCATAATGAAATGCTCGAGTACAACATTTAAACGGTAAACTAATATAAGTAGGTACCTTCCATAATATTATTATTATTGATAAACGAAAAGTTAGTTTTCATGGATACCTCCACACTCACATGTTATAATATTAATATCGTTGTAGTGAGGACGAATGACGAATAAAATAAATAATATAATTAATATTCATTGTGTGGGGCCTAATTTTTTTGACACGCAGATTAAATCGATAATTTTATACGTGTCTCGATATAATTTATACTTACTACTTTATTCAATAAATACATAGGTACGTACGTACATATACTTATATGGCACACACACACACACACGCACTACACATGTAAACAATCCATATGGTATGACAGGGGGTGTGACCATCGTATCATATTTACTATTTAGTTTTACGAACCCACCAACGTTGCTCGATCATTAATAATTATTAGTACATTGGATATAATATATATATATATATATATTATAGGTATGTATGTGTGTTTGTATAATTATATAGACGGCGACGATGAGGGGATTAATATTTCAAAAACACCTAATAATACAGTTATACAAAGGCACACAGAGAGACACATATCGCTACTGGCAAGCATTTAATTATATAATTTTATAATATACATTACGAGCTGACCCGCGGATTGAATAACTAAAAATAGACGTTAAATATTTATAATTTATTAGATATTTCAAGTGGTTTGCTTGCATTTTTTTCATACCTTATAAAGTTAACTTTATTATATGATTTTGTCTAATATTCATTATTATGATGTCTATAAGTTATGAAATCAAGCATTTTATAATAAGTTCCACTTCATATTCCTAAGCGGAATATTTTATTCTATGAACTTACTGGTCGTTCAAAATTTAATTTTTTATATGTATGATTAGAAAAATTCAAACCTATTCAGTTTTGGAATATGAAATTAAAAATGTGTTTAAATAGATGTACCTACCTTTATTATTTCAAGAACTTTAAGGAATTAGCTAAAACCCTGTATAAACTTTTTCGTTCACGCTCATCAAAATCAAATCCCGTCTATAGTATCCGACCTCGACTCTGTTATTCTCACTATACGAGGCAATCCTTCTAGAAGTTAAATGTGTTTCGAGATTTTAACATTAACCAACTTGACATATGAAAAACAAAAATACTTAGACTAATAAATTTATAAAGCTTCACCATTGGGTGATTTATCTATTCAAGTCATATCAACTGTAATCTGTACATTATAACCACACGCCATATTGTAAATATTAAATTTACAGATTGTATGTAAGTATAATATGTTTTTAAACATAAAATTATTTATTGTATATACATATATATATATATATATATATATAAATTGTTAATATTTTTCGGGATAATGAGAATTTTTACTGTAAAATAAATAATGTGTATTGTGAATCTACCTAATATCTATACTTAAAATATGGTAGTGGCGGAAAAAAAGCATTTTGTACATTTTTGTAATACTTATTACATAAAAAAAACCATAGTTCCATTATACGTAAAAACACATATTTCATAAAATAAATATAAATTTATTTCCACCCCGAAACCACGGCAGGAATGATGAATTGACATACAAACGTACCTACATAATTTTACTCGGGAACTGAGTGGTACCACAGTCAACGTATATTAGAGCAGCGGAGCATGTCTAATAAAAAAAGAATGTTAGGTTAGGTTATATTATTATGTTAATAGTTTAGTAATGAAACGATAGTATGTTTTAAACCAAGATAATAATATCGTGCGGTTTTGTAGTTTAATGTGGCACATGACTGAACGCCGTATATTGTATTATACCCAACAATCAACATCAATAATTCCAGCACTTGTCGCATTAACGAATGTCATTATGATTGTCATTTATCTAGTGCGCATTAAAATATTATAGGCAGAGCAACAACAAATTAACTGAGTATTAAACGATAATATAGTAATAGTATAAATTATATAATAGTATATATATTATATATGCCTAATAAAATATGCAAATGTTATACCACAAATAATAATGAGTTTTGTCATATACCTACTCATACATAGTTATATGACATATTTGTATATCTGTTTTATTTCACATATTATTATTTCTAATACGCTTTACAGGTTAATTTACAATTGATGGTTATCACAATTTATTTAAATTCTGATTTTTTGAATTTTTAAATATAGGTATGTACTTAAAAACCACATTTTCAAATTTTTGAGATTTTTGTAGGTACTAAAAAAAGTACCTATACTTCTATAGTAGTATATAAGTAAGTAGGTAAGTACCTATAGTAAATAACGTTGCTCTAAATGTTCTGATGCAAACTTCTGTTTTTCAAATGAGATGTCCCCTTTTTACTGTACCTAAATTATTTAGTGGATCATTTTTTTGAAAATATTTATGTACCCAATTCATAATTTGAACGAGTAATCATCAGTTACTAAAATGTTTGCTTTATTCTGTGTTTATACTAAGGATAATAGTTCTTAATAAATGTTTTTAAAAAATATAAAAATATAAAATAGCTGTAATACTTATTGGATCTAGTATTTATTATACATGGAATATTTTTATGTATTATAAACGTTGAATACTAATTATTAAAATGCTCAAATCATCATAGTCCCATCATAAATTCCAAATCTAATATCCTTAGTAACTATACAAAATTAATAACTAAAAAATGAATCGAATTAATTTTGATTTGCAGAAAAATTGAACGCTAAATAATATATACGGTAATAAAGGTGGGTTCTTATTTGAAAAACTTATGTTCTCCATAAGGCATATCTAATGTTTTTACGTATATTTTAATTTTCTAAAATGTTCCAAAGGTTTTGAAGTGCTTTATTGAAGAAAAAGGGGGTGCGTATTTTGTGAATTTTCCTGTACATTATATTATAATAAATTGTATTTACTAATGTGAATACGGGATAGATACACTTTTTCTGTTGTTAAAATTCGAATTTCGACTTTAATTTTGTTAAACACAGTTGTGAATTAGGTAAATGAAATAGTCAGACAAGGAGGCTATGCAGGATAAATCTCTCGTAGATACTATTTCAAAGATGTTTTTGACCAGTGTTTGGAAAGTTCCTTGAAATTTTCGTGTTCATTTTTTATAAAAAAGAATTCATGCCGTTCTTTAAAAAGGAATTGATTCCAGGAATCCGATCCTTTTGGAACTTGTTCATTCCAAACACTGCCCTAGATCTACCCACCCAAGGTTATTTGATTGAAATATAGCTTAAATATTATTATGTAGTGTCTCAATAGAGGTCAGAGAGAGATAGAGAGAAATGCAGCAGGTACTGTAAAATATCATGACATTACACTGAATTAAACATTATTTAAAAACTATTTTTACTCGAGATTTGTCGATATAACGTTGATCACTTGTGGTATTTGAAATATATTCGTACATCGTTCGTTCTAAGATTAATCGGATGGAAGTACAAGAGTATACCTATTTAGTATTTACGACTTTGAAACTGATACAAACAAAAATTACAAAAAAAAAAAACATAACAAAACAAGGGCGTCTCGTATGCGGGAATGTATTCTTATTGGACTTTACCAAGGTCAATGTGGTGAAGAGCACTAAGGTCAATTGATTAAATCAAGGTTAACATTGGGAACGTCCGATATGAACTTAAATGTTATGTTATTTCGTGACGAAGAATTTTGTTTAAAATATCATCAGTGGTTTTTGTTTAGCTTTTCCGAACGACGGCTGACTAAACCGTGTGACCTCATTACGCTGTCTTTTTCATTTTTTTTTTCTAGTAGATAAAACTGAAATAAATGAAACCAAATACAAAGGTTCATCTGAAGTGGCAAACGCCCAGCGTTTGAGTAGCATTTTAAATGATAGGGGACATGTTACACACACGACAGGGGTTCGAACAATCGGTAAACATAAAGTAAACCCTTCATACAATTGTCTTTGGGCTCTTGTTATGTATTTTTGGCCATCCGCAATAAATTAACACGTAACAAGCAACAAATAGAAAAAATAGCCTTAGGGAGAAGCGCTGTGGCGTAATAGTTCACTAAACACTCGTATATAGGTACATATTGGTTATTACTTGTTATTATTGTTCGTATCAAAAACGATTCCCACTCCAATAGAAATATAGAATGCCTTTTTTTTTATTCTATACCTATATATTATTTTATAATTGTTATTGTATAAGAGGATAATATTATATGTGTGCGTATAAATAATCTAAGTACTACGCTTTTATTTCTCACGGATAATCGAGTACAACTTACTGTAGAATTATAGAAGAATAAAAATTGATGATTTGATAGTGTAATCAGGTGTTTGGTATGAAAATATAAAATAGCCGGGTAGGTACCTACCTAATAGGTCCTACCTATTTAAGTGTTTTAGTACCTATATATAGGTACAACAGTTTCATAGGTATAAGATTAAAACCACGTAAAATATTAATCCTCATGGCCCTCTTGCCCAATGGCATTATATACCTATTTGTAAGTTGTAAGTTATAAGTACTAATGTATAAAACAGGTATAATAAGGTATAGGTACGTCTTATTATGATCTATCGCATAAGAAATTGACGATATGATTAATATAACGTATATATATATATATATATGCATAACTAATAATGATTATAATTTATAATAGTAGGTAACATCTTTAATTAACAATAAACTTTGGTAATAAATATAAGATTTAATCTGATTTTTAGAATTTTTTACCTAATTTGTGAATAAATTAGTTGTTTTAATAATTATAATTTATAAATTGTATTTAAATTTTAAATAGGATTTTCACTGTCAGAAAAATACAATTTTACTTAAATCTTAAGTAAACCTTTAACAATACTCTGACTATGTAAGAAAGATTTTTAACGAAACTTATAATATATTTTAATATTTATTATTATATATAGGTATCATAATAGTTGTTTCATATAGGTAATATTCATATAAATAACTCAATTATACCAAATGGCTACTAGGTTCTCAAACTTTTGATTTTTTGCGTACTTACCCGCGCTATATAGTACCTACCTACCACTCATATTTATTATGTACCAATCAGCTGCAGTCACACACTACTAATAATACAAAGTACAAACTATAATTACCTATTCAAAACGTCAAAACGTTTATATCAAAATGATAAAACAGTAAAAACTACAAAGTTATACGTTATTAGTTTTTAAATTATCAATTTCTTTGTGAGAGTGTGAGGTGATATGTATCGACGAGGATAACTGTTTATTGACGTATTTAATATTTCCCACGATTCCGGATGATAATTGATAATAAAGTGTAGTAATAATAATGTACACATAATATAAAATAATTCAACGTAATCATTAAACAAACATTATAAAATAAAAACAAATTTATTTTCCATACTATAGTGTGACCTTTCGTTGTTTGGGAATGTGAAGGAAGGTCTAAGGAGCGGCGTGCAAAGTAAGTTTTTATCCTTTAAAATGGTGGATAGTTATTTATATAGGAATCACTGAAACAAATCACATGAAACTCAAACTATCGATAAATTTATTTAGTTGAATGTTGATTTCTGACCATTTGGTAAAAATTATTTTTTATTTATTTTTATTGAAATGTTCAGTTTTTCTTTAGGTTTCTGATTATTTATCAATTAGAGTTGGACTTTTTACGTCCAATAAAAGCGGTTGTAAAATAATGGTCTTCGCATATTAAGTTTTAATTTTAATTACAAAATATCCAGTAAACACAGCACGTATAATATACGTGTATACTAAGGATAATGTTGGTGTGTATATACACGTAATTAATATTCATATAGTATACGTTAATGATGCGTGTGTTATTGGTTGGTCGAACTTAAATCGATTTACGTGTTAGGATATACGAATATATCAGGTTTAAAATACGTTGATACATGTTCGTATATTTTCCGTGGTAATAGTGTAAAATTGCATTTAATTAACATCGGTCATATGTGTATTATAGTTGGTCGAACTACTCGAACTTAAATCAATTTACCTATAGGTACGTACTTTTTCAAAATCGCTGTGCGTATGTTGGAAATATAGTCTTCTGTTTGAGATACCTATTTTGCTATTAATTTACCTATCCAGTAAATTGTGAATCATAGTCATATTTTCATACCTAGATTATAAAAAATTAAAAATATTTGTTGTTTTTTTTATAATACTTATATATTATTAACCAATATGGGACAATATTGTACCTATTAGAATAATAACTAATAATAAAAATAATATTATAATCTTAACATTTTTGCTAAAATATATCTGGATGGATAGTCAATACCCAATACTCTTTATGTTAAGTAGCTATAATAATAATATAATAAGTATTCAAAATCAGTGTGACAATGTCTATTATTGACATAATAATACACGACAATCATTAGAACGGCCGCGGCGACTTGTTATAATATTTTACAATATTCCGTGATGGTCATCACATCAGCGGCATCTGTTGACGTAGATTATACTTTGTGAACTTACTGTTCTTTCATGATAGGTATCACCACGCAGTACAACAGATTGCAGATCCATCGCGACGACGGACGGGAATTTGTATTATTCATCACGTCTGCATAAAATAATTACTAAATATTTTTTAATACCGATTAGCGTCCTGTACATTGTACAACGATTCTCGGTTTTCTGGCCATATTAAAACTCAATTAAGGGGCCTCGCTACTGCCGTCAATTTTCACCGAAAAGACCTAAGGTATTGACAAGATTAGAGTTAGTTAACGTTGTGTCCGATTTTGTTTCTGAAAAAAAATTTGAACTCACCAGAAACTTGTCTACATCACACAACGTTAACTAGCTTTAATTTTGTCAAAACAAATGTATGTATTTGTAAAACTCGTGTAGTGAAATTTATATGATATGGTTATTTAGTTATTGACATGTGCATGCGCGTACGAGAGAGGATACTGAATTTAATTTCACTCACTCCAATAATAATTTACAACTAACACACAGATCCCAGGTGGCTTTGACAGATTAGAAATTGCCTAAATGTTGCCCCTTCAATATTGGCCGTAGCGAGGCCCCTTAAGACGTATTCAAATTCAGCCTGCGCGATGATATTATGTTTGTATATATTATTATAATATGTACTCTTAGGTACTCTAAGGCCTATACTGTACCAAACGCATAAAATAATGTGTTTATCGATGATTTTTGTATACTATTTGTATATTATTATGGTTGGTATTCAGTAAGTAAGTAGTTCATATTTATCATTTACGTATTTATAATAGGTTCAGTGGCGTGGCGAACTAAAAATTGTCCAGAAGCAAGTTACAAATATCCCAAGTACTAATGCATAACAATGTATTAATATAATATAACTAATTAATGATATATTGAGTATATCATATTACATTTACTTGGGGACCCACTGGCTACCACCCACCCCTCTATTTAAGAAAAATCTCAGAGGCAATTGCCTCTGAAAATACCGTTCACCACGCCACCTACATTGTAGGTTATACACTTGCCGATTGTAAAATACCTAGTATTATATTATTATAGACCCTACAGTCTGTATAAATGTGTAATAGTATATATACATAGACAATATTATATTATAGAACTATAATAGCTTGGTACCTGTAGGTATATTTTAATGAAGATGTTCTTAATAATATATTAGTAAAATAAAATCAAAAGATTGTTAATTACGGCTTTATATTAGTTAAGTAGATGCATTTTCAATTTTAGATTTAGAGTTACTGTAGTCTGTAGTTTACTATGTTGATAATATTTGACAATGGTCGTGGGAAATCTAAGCCATCCACAATTTATACTACTTAAAATGTTTTTAAATTATTGTAATATTTAATTTACAAATAAAATCGTTGTTTAATTAATTGTTAATTATAGCAAGTTTAGTCGATATTTACCACTTTGATTTCGATTTTAAAACTCTGTCTCGTGGACATTTCTCGGGTAGGCATTTTAACTTGTGGTCAAAACTCAATAGTATACTTAACAAATAAGAGTACTTACCTAGACATCGAGACCGACAGATCGTGTACCAAATAATAACTAATAGGTGCGTTTAATAATAGGGTACCTACTTATATAGCTATACATTTAAAATATTTAAATACATATTATAATAATATTATATCATAGAAAAAAACTTATAATCTCGACCATACGCGAGTAGGTGGTATTAAAGTTCCGATGTACCTACTTCTATATACACATATTATGGACAGTTCACAGCGGTGTGGTTATTTATTACCATTTTTTACAATAGTTCATATAAGCCATTAACGTGTTCATTAGAGAACAATTAAACACGGAGACGGGAATATTTGAATGAGGGAAAAAATAAACACCTAACTCACTAGAGCGTCTTCTGCACTATAATCTTGGACCACGACGCTGAATTAAAATACAATGGACACACACACACACACATACAAACTATACCACGTAATATATTAAAACCTTCACACCAATTAATTAATGTCATTAATTGTCTCTCTTTTAATCTTCATTGACCGCTTTATCGAGCCCGCCATCGTGTACAACGCCTTCTCACCTGGCGCCTCCGCGTTTATATATATATATATATTATTATATTTTTATGTACAATTACAATATAATAAAGCACTGTTCGCAATCGCACGTCACTTGTATAATAATATTACCTATTATAAACGACGTAATAAAGTATGTCGTACGATGTACCTACATTAACATTATAAATAATTTGTTAGTTTTAATTAGCTAGTGTTCACAATAATATTATTATTACAATGTCATATTATATTGTTTTATACATCATATTTTTTTTGTTCATTATATATGCGTTCTGTTTGACAGTGAATGGTTTTCACACAATATTTTTGTGGATAGAAGGTATATTATATTTTTCTACACAAGTATAGTTTACTACATTTTACATTCCGAGTAGTAATATTTTTACCTACTTATACTCTAAAATAATAAATAAATAAATAAATAAATAATAAATCATATAATATAATATGTAATTAAACGTTAAATCCGTTTTGAATAATATTATTGTTTTCTTTAGAAAATTATGGTTTGGTTAGACGGTTGTATCTATTACCTGCTTAAAAAGATTTTATTTTTAATCGTTAACTAATAACACCAACGACAAAAGTTATTAGTTTAAAACTTTACAAAACCGCTATACAATTATTATGAGATGGTTATATAGTTACAAAATACATTTTTTTATAATTTCATAAAGTTCGATTGTATTGATCCGTTTTAGGTTTCTCAACATACGTATTAGTTGTTAGTTCGATAGTTATCAGAACATAGTTAAGATTATTGATAGATACAATTGTAGATGGATAAATATTTTTAAATTGTATAATATGGAATTATAGTTGCATAATATATAAATATACGTTTAGAAACCGGGAATTTTGCATGCTCGTAGAATGAACTTTCCTAACTTATTTCTTAAGAAGTTGATCACGGCCCACGGGTATTGTTCATGTTTTTTGTGTTTGGATCTAATGCCGCGTGTATGTTAGATAGGATGTTGAAGTTTTTGCGATGTCATTGATATATTTGTAGAATTCTGTTATCATGGTTTTGACTATTAAAATGGCTTAACTTAAAAGTTTATTATTATTGTTAAGATAACATTTTTCCCAAATGCTAAAACCTATTTATTCTTTGTACGCCTTAATAATACTGTCTACTTGAATACCTTATGTAATATAAACAGTTTTTCTTTTATAAAATAGGTATATTATAACATTTTTATACTAGAGAACTGAACCGATTAGATTTGACAGGTAGCGCGGTCGAAAAAAAAACTTTATTTTGTTTTTAGACGTGCAGGAAGACATTATGATATTATGAAATTATTAATTGATACATAAATAATAAATAAATATTTATCTCTGGGCTTTGATTTTTTTCCACACATTGGAAACGAATACTTGTCAGTACCTACCCATAATAGATATATCGACTATTATCTCACATCACGTACGGCATACCTAATATCTATTTCGTATTCGCGGTTTCGGACATTATCACTTATTACGTCTTAACGTCTTATATTATTATACTTACATACAACGCGTAATTAGCGTAAACGGTTACATGTAACACATATTTACTACTGTATAATATGTACCATACTACCGTTTAAATAATATATATCAGTTATAACTCGTGCTGTAAGTGTTTGTGCTGCGGGTGACTGTTACGATAATAATATTGCAACGTCCAAATAGTGTTTCCCACGTTTCTTATCGGCCCAATTGCGAGTTCATCGAATTCGTATATAATAATATATTTTCTATATACAAGGAGGGAGTCGGATTGGATCAAATTGAAAAATAATAGCGGCGTATATTGTATATACATTTGGTATAATATAATATATAATGACATAACAATAATAAACCATGATAAATGTATAATAAATAAACCACTCAAAAAATAACCCACGGCGATCGAACACATAGAATTTTCGACACTCCAGAGGACAAAATAAATATGATCGTGTCTGACCTGTTGTATAGGCGCCCCCCCGCTGACGCCTTTACTACTATAAGTTCAGTGAATATGTGTGTGCGCGCGCGGTGCGCGTGTATGCCATACTGTGCACATATTGTGTACGGAATAATTTTCTAGTATCTTTTTATTTATTGTTACTCACGAGTGCAGTTGAAGGTATACATACACGATACTGGAAAACTGCACGTGGTGGGTATAGGTACCTAGGAAAAGGGTGCAGATGAAAGAAAAAATATAATAATAACCGTATAATAACGATACGTAAACCATCGTAATATTATTACGTTCGCACGAGCATGGATCATCGGCATTGAAGTACTTTTCAGCGCTCGTACGATTATTTTGCACTAGGTACCTACCTACTAGTTATCTATTTGTATAATCGATTACGTAACTGTAGGTGTATGTGTCTGAATTTTTAAAACCGATGACATTTTATGTGGACATAATATGGGCTTTTGGCAGAAATGTCGATGTTAAGCCTAGGATCCTTCAATATTGTATATGCACAGCCGTGGATTATGTAAATAGTAATCTTGTCAATCGGTGAGCCGGGACACTTTTTCTTTAGATAATGCTAGCCCGGAGCCCCCCCCCCCCCCCCCCCCCACTAAACAAAATCAATTAAACGTTGCTAAGACAATAATTATTTGAACGTTGTATTTAGTTATCTAATTGGTTGATTAATATTATTATTAACAACAATATGCTAAGCATGTGTGTCCATGACCCATGTTATAAATAATAATAATTGAGTTTAAATTACAAAAAGTATCGGGTACTTATTGTGTAACAGTGTTTGGTAAGTTCCTTATAAAAAGGAATTCGTTCCGTTCCTCGTTCTTTCAAAAAAAAAAAATCGGTTCCTTTGGAAAATGAATAAGTTTCGTTTTTAGTTCCAAATAAAATAAAAATTCTTATTAATTAATCATTAAAGTTTTATTCTTCATATGCATACTTATTATTAGATACAGGCAGAATTATATTATAATATATAATATCTTATACCAAATACTATAGATTAGAATACGGGAAGCTCATGGGATTTCTGGGGACACAATAACGATAAATTTTACTATTGGTTGCCTAATCAATCCCCTTATTTGTTTTATATATTTTGATTTTTGTGATAAGATAATTAATTATGATAAGTATTAAGTAATGAATTTAATAAATAACAATTATTAATCTATAGTATTTTCTGTTACTGATATTATATTTTATTATACTATTATGATACAAAATGCACTAATACACAATAAATAATATTACCTATATACAATTCAGAATTTTAATATTATATTCTGTGTACCTAGTTCTATACTTCTATGCATATCTATGGTGGATATTGGATTTAAATTTTGGCGCCATACTATTATTGTCTTAGTTTTTTGCAGATTACCAGTAAGGGTCTGTATAGGCAAATTCAGTTAATTGAGCGCCATGTCGCCATTAATTTTCTACAGAGCTTCCCGTATTCTAATCTATAGTATTCGCTTATACTTAGGCTTAGAAGAGCATTTACCAAACTGTGGTCCTTGGAAAATTGGACCCCTAGAGCACAGATATAGATAATAAACTAGATTGGTAACTGTTCTAATTAGTAATCGGTAGATTTGTATTATTTATATTATGCGTCTTGTTACTACTAAAAATAGTTAAAAGTTTGAAACTGTTGATATTTAAATTTACTAAACATATAATTAATAGTTTGATAATACGGTACAATTAAAATTTATCAATAATAAATAATAATACAATTCAAATTATAATTACTAATTACAATACATTTAAAACAATACAATGAATAATACTAAGTTTTAATTTATTAATTAACAAACCTTGTACCTTTGGTTTTCATTATTTTTCATATTATCATTAAAGAATGTTTTAGAAAAAAAATTTTTTGGTCTTATTTTAAACAAATTATAAATCTCATATTTAAAAGAAGTAACTTTTTAAATAGCTTGAAGAATGGAAGTTTTATAAATATTCATGTTATCACAATCACACAAAACCGTAGGTACTTAATATTCAATGCTTAGTACCTAAGTTCCTTATAAAAAGGAATTCATTCGGTTCCTTTTTCCTTAAAAAAAAAAACTCGTTTTTTTATCGTTCCCTGTAAGGTGTATCGATACACCTTGGTCGTTCCTTTGGAAAATGAACGAGTTCCTTTTTTAGGACCAAATGAAATAAAAATTCTTATTTAATCATTTATGTTTTTTTTTCATATACATACTTCTTTAATTTTTAATTATAATTTATACCTACAAGGGAGTAGGTACATATTTAATTACTACATTTTGAGATTTTCTTCAAAATTAAATTGACTGTCTTATTGTTTGTTGTTATAAATAATTATCTATATACATATAGGAGACCACCCCTATTCACTTATCAGCCATCAAAGGCCAGACCAAACCGCTGGGTCTAGAGACTTGAAATTTTGTACAGAGGTTCCTTAAGCAATGAAGGGGCGCACTAATAAAGGATTATTCAAAATTTGACCTCTAAGGGGGTAAAAGAACGGGATGTTGCATTTTGGTTGCAGGTTATATATACGAATTATTTCACAAAGCTAGGTACAATTACTCCGATTTGTAAAATTAAATTAAATAAAATAACTCCAAAAATATATTGATACGTAAATATTAAATGCTCCAAAAATCCAAGATGATAAACTATGACTTCAATTCTATTTTAGGCGTACACTGTATACAATTTTTTTTCAACTACAAAGATATACTAATATAGTAATAAAGGTTTTATTTTATCACCCATCTCGCTGTGTCCGCAATCTACCGCAGTTAGATTGCCTACCTGATAATATTATACTGTTAACTGTTTATATAACCATAAGCGAGTCTCACGTGCACTATGTACATTGTGTATAGTTATTGACATAGCAATTTCCGACATGCAATCATTGTAATATGATATAAATTTAACCGTGTAGTATTTTAAACATTATCATCGATAAAAAAAACAATGTACTAACTATACTAACTGGTATAGTAATGGAGTTTATATATTCATTTTTTTTTTTTTTTGAATACTTATGTAAAATTTAGGTCACTGACACTGTAGTGGTAACTTTAGTCGTACATAATTTAGCATACATCCATAATTTTTACCGTCACCGTCAGTGTTTAGAGTACAAAAAAACCAATTCACTCAGTCAACATAGTAAGACACTTTTAGAGGTAGAACGTAAATTCACTCAACGTATTTTAGCTATAAGTTATCTACTGTTTAAAGCTGTAATTAAATTTAAAAAAAAAAACCTAATTTTCTAATTCGTTTCAGGGGCGATCCTTGAGTTTATTTTTAGGGGGATTCGGAGTGAATATTGCCGACTTTCAAGGATAAATTTGCCAACTGTATACTTAATATCATAATAATTACATTTTCCTATAGTAATAATTATATATGGATCAAATAGTTATGAAATTGCATATTCTATTTTCTATTTATTCATTTTAATGCTGACCTAGAAAAAAGTTTGATTTATATTCTACTGAATCAAAAAATGCAATTTTTATTTGTCATATTTTAGGCTTTTTATTTTAATGTATATATAATGATATATACTTTCTTTAATAAATATACAATAAATTTACAACATACATTTTTAATTAATAACTAATAAAAGTACGATAGAAAAAGTTACTATAAAAGTTATTATAGAAAAAGTAATACAAAAGTAGTGTATGTGGCTTAGTGTCATGATGTGTAAAAATAAAATTATATAAATTACAGGTTAATAGCTGATTGAAAAAAAAAATTTTACTTATAACTCTTGTAATATCATATATTTGATAATGAGTTATAATGTTATTGTAATAATCCATACATAAAAGAAATATCACTAGATTCTATATTACCATAACCATGACGCAATTAGGATTCTTGGAGCCTCGGAAAAAGTCAATGTATGCCGTATGGGGCCCTGAGGTCTTTGTATATAATATTTTTTTATAGGTCACCTATACAAAAATAAATAATGATGGTAATTTTTTTAAAAAAGCCTAAAAATATAATGTGAAAGCCCACTACTCAGTGACCATTTATAGATAAATACAAATACTATTATGGATAAACAGGGGCCCCGTTCTTCGTCAACAAATTGGATAGCATAGTAAATAATAAAAATAAATATTTTTATCTAATATATTTTTTTTGATGTAAACATTAGATTACAATACAATTATTTAAAAAATTATTAAGATGTGGGGCGATGTCGGCGATCTGAGCCCTATTCTAACCTCTTTGGGGCATTGCCAATATCTTTAATCCCTGTATATATAAAGCCACAATTAGACAAAACATATTTGTTTTGATGTATGGTTGACGGAAGTAAATTGTATGTTTTTAATCTTGATTCGAATGTTGTATATTGCGGATATGTTGGATATGGTTTGTTTCGTACAGAAGAAACTGATAAAGAATAATTGCTGGTAGTTTTTTGTAAGATGATGTTTTTTTTATTTAAAAGAAAAAAATTAAATTGAAAATTCTTACTTCAAAAATAAATTTAGAAGTGTAACAAGACAATAAAATAAAAAGCACAACTTGGCTTAACAACGGATTATTAGTTACTGAAATGTATAGCTAAATTAATTTTAGTAAGACTGAATAAAAAAAAAGTTCAGTTGCCAACGCGTGTGAGTAATACATTGATGGTAAATTACATAAAGCTAAAGTATATGCTAAACTCTAAAGCGAGTTTGGAAAGAATATATACGCTCTTGATATTATAGTGGGACATAGTCAGTGATTTGTGGGAAGGGCTTGGCCGCTTGGGAGATAATATATCTTACCAATATTATATCTTATAAATAAAAATCAAGGGTCACAAATGTCACTTCAAAGCGGCTGCACCTATTTGGCTAATTCTATTTTTTGTGTGTTCATAGTTGTCAGGATAAGATTTGTAAGAAAGAATGTTTTATAACTTGGTAAGTATAACTTTGAAACTTTAGAGTTAGAAATTAAACACTTACGTACACTGTATGCACCTCACAGGTGGATTGCCTAACTGATAATATATTGCTCACATATCACACCCTAGTCTCGTGGGATGGCTATAATATAATATAGTCGAACGTGTCTAGACCTTGCAATTTTCAGGGTATCATTGTACCACCATGTAAGTGTGCACTAAAAAAGATTTTTCTAAAATTCTCATTTTAAAGTGGTGCACAAGTATTTTGAGATTTATGATGGCTGATGAACATTTTAAATTTTGAACACCATTACACAGAATAAATTAACAAATTGGAAATAGTTTGAAATTTGAATCATAATATAGAATTGGCATTTTTAACGGGAAAGGTGCACGGGATTAGCTAGTTTGTTTTAAATATTCAAAATTAGTTTATTCTTTATGGAACGCCCTATACAATAATACACGTCCAATAGTAGTCACGGTGATGTATGTATTTTTTACTCGGTCGTCGTCGTGTTTATTGGAAAATCAAAAAACAACAAAACTAAACTGAATTTCCACCGTTAACATTAACACTGTACAACTTATAATGTTTTAATATAATATATTCATAAAAAATACTTAAACAGGTAAAAAATAATCCAAGCTCGTCGAAATAAAGCAACGACGGGCGAGTGCGGTGAATACAAATCGAAACCGCCACAAAAACAAACATATCTTTAATAACCGTACGAAAACGACATCATCGACAGTGGCACCGTCGACGGCGACATCGACACGATAGTGCGTTGATCCGTCGACCGAGACTCACCATCACTACCATCATCATAGTCCGCATCAATTTTATCACCGTTGTGGTATAGAGCCATCGATATCGACCGATCCGAACGCCAGCATCATGACCTGTTGCCCTCCGGATGGAGAAGAAACGTTTCTAATGCCGCTGAAGAAGAGGAAACATCTGCCGTGTCCGGGCGATGGTCAGTCGCCGCGTGGAAAACTGTGCGAAACGGGCCCGGACAAGTGCGGCGCGCCCAAGCCTCGCAGACGTAGCGCATGCGCAGAAGAAGCCTACGAGCAGGTGACCGGCCCCGAACCAAGCTTCGAGGACTCTGTAGAGTGGCAGTCAACCAAGTGTGCGGCGGCGGGCCTGTTCCGGGCGCTGGGCCAGCATTATGACCAAACTTGGTTCCCTACCGTGATCAACGAGTGGTCAGCGCTGTACTACCAGTGCAACCATTCGGCCGATTACTGGAGTGCCCGGGACGAGTGGCTGGCCGGTGACGAGGAGGTCCGGCTGGCCGTGTGGTCCGAGGTGCTCAGGCATCGGGAACAGCACGAAAGGCAGCTAGAACAACTGAACCGGAACGTGTTGTGTGACACCGGCAAGTGCAACCCAAACGCTGACCTGATGGACGTGCACGACGGATGCAACGCTGAGGTACAGTTTGGTATCAGCGCTTGATTAGTATTGTTACGAGGGGATTTAGGGGGGGGGGTGGCTGCAACCAATCGGGATTCAAGGCTATTATTGTTATAGGAGCCTCAGACGTCCGAGATTATACAACTTTGTAAAGTAATAAATTATTAATAATAATAAATAATATTGTCAAGTAAAAAGTATATCTTAAGAAATTATTCGCACCCCGTTTATTCTAAAGTGTTATGGACTCTGTTTTACCCCTACTCATGATTAGATTTTTAGGAAAATCCGAGTCAACAGGTAGATATTTAGTTGAAATGTTTTATTTTTTAAACCTATCTTCACTTATATCAAACACCAAAAAAAGATTGCACTCCAGCCTCTCGCGAGTCTTAGACCTTAGCATTGTTCAGTATTGTTATAATTTTTGTTATTAATTGTTATTATTTATTATTATTATTGGCTACTTAATTGTTTAATTATTATAACGGGATCGGCTGTTGGTTTTCTCCCTAAATAAAGAATAATATAGAGAATAATATAATGTAAGGACTGAGGAAGAATATTTTTCACAAGCGGTTCAAGTTTTTGACACTAAAACATGTGGGTTTATTGAAATGGTTAAGTTGTCAATCAATAGCAAACGTGGGTATTAACTTAACTAGTTAATTATTTTTGTTTTTAACTTATTACCTAATTCAGTTAAAATTATTATTGTCGTAACTTAACTTTGTGTAGTTCGTTATCATTGTCGTGAAGTTAAGTTAATTTTATTTTCGTGCCATGCGGAACCAACTAGACAATACGGATTCGTTGACCGTTTTTCGATCTTGATAATTTATTTTCTAATTATAAACTATAATTATCTAATTTTTACATAGTGTCAAACTTCTCGGTAAATGTTTGTGTATATAAAAATACTAGGGCAATTTATCACTTAAAATATTGTAACTTGAAAAAAAAAAAACTAAAAAAACTTTATTTAACTGAGTTAAGTTTATTTTATTTTCTATCTTAACTTTAATTTTTTTTGTTATCTTTTAAATTTTAACTGATGGCAATTTAATTGAACTAACTTAACTTGCCACAGTTGATTATTTTCATCAACTTGCTCACCATTGACCATTGATCAAAAATAATTTCGATGAAACTTTTTTGTTTGAATTACCACCAATACGTCGTTAAATAGATTTGGTATATTATTACAAAATAATAAAATACTTGTTAAGGGGCCTTGCTACTGCCGTGAATTTTATCTGAAATGACCTAAAGTATTGTCAAAATTAAAGTTAGTTAACGTTGTCCAATTTTGATTCTGAAAAAAAATTTGAACTTACCAGAAAATTATTTATAGATCTTACGAGGCACTTTGTAAAAACTAAATTTTATATTATTGTGAACTGTAATTGAAAACTTGAAAATATCAACTTTTTCGAATCATCGTTAAAATTAAAATTAAAATTAATATTAAAAACGTACGATCAACAGAAATTTTTCTGCTGAATACAAATATTTTTTGAGAATCAAAATAAGACAACGTTAACTAACTTTAATTTTGTCAAAACATGTGTTTTTGTAAACTTCGTGTAGTGAAATTGATGTGGTTATCGAGTTATTGACATGTGCAGTGCGTACGAGTGAGAATACCCGCATTTAGTTTCATTCACACTAATTATCATTTACAACTGACACATAGATCCCGGGCGGCAATGACAAGATTAGAAGTTACCTAAATGTTGCCCCTTAGAAGAATATTACTATGAATTACGATGTTGGTGTTTGGTTTTTTGTGTGTCAGAGTCGAATATAAGGTGGAAAAACTTTTGTTTTTCCTAAATCTTAAATTCACTTTCCAGGAATTTCCGTAGAAAATTGGTTCATTGTTAATTGATCTGAACTTCCTAAATTATCTATGCAACTTGGTTCAAAGGCAAAAGTAATGTGAAATCTTCAAAATTGAAGATGTGTGAACCTGTTTGTGAACCTAAAATACAATTAGATATCTAAGAGAACTTATCTATATATTTTGAACCGTTATTGAAAAAATATTCAAATCCTATATAGTCCCCCCGGTCATCATCATAATATTATACAAATATTAGTTATTTAATATTATATCTAATATACCCTATTTTAACAGGTAACGGAATACCACGGATGCCCGAACATGGCCAGTGATCGTTTTGACCTGCCACACAAGAATGTAGAACAGTTCTGCGAGAAAGATTTGCCATCCGATGACGAGAGAGCGCGGGCGGAAGCCGAGGCGGCTGAAATAGCACTCGCAGATCCGGATGACGACCCTGACTGGGTGCAGATGCGACGCAAGATGCGTGGTTCTTTTGCGGCACTGAATATGGCTCAATGCGAAGTCAGTGCCGAGTTACTGGACCACATCATGATCGAGCTGTGCAAGTACTGGGCCAACGCGCCTGTTTCTGAAAACTCCTGTCCCATCGATCCGCAACTGGAGTGTAACATCATGCGAGAGATACAAAACTTCCGCTTCAAACTATTCGGTGTGGCCGTTGAGGTCGAACCGGAATTACAGCAGTCAGGTCCAGATGAATATCAAGAGCCGGAACCTAGCAGAAAGCCGAAATCTTGCCGGAAGCAGGAACTGCGTCGGGAGCCAGAACCTTGTCGGACGCCAGAACCTTGTCGAAGGCCTGAACCTCGCAAGGAGCCAGAACAGTGTCCCCCAAAGGAACCGGACCCTTCTAGCCCAAAGAAACCGGACCCTTGTTGTCCACAGGAACCGGACCCTTGTTGCCCAAAGAAACCGGACCTTTGTTGCCCTGAGGAACCAGACCCTTGTTGCCCAAAGAAACCAGACCTTTGTTGCCCAGAAGAACCGGACTCTTGTTGCCCACAAGAACAGGAACCTTATGGCCCACCGGAGCCGGAACCTTGCCAGAAGCCGGAACCAAGTTGCCCACGTAAACCAGAACTGTTCTGTCCACTAGGGCCGGATGCGTACTGTTCACAGGATCCAGTACCGTGCTGCCCACAACCTAAACCTAAACCTAAGTGCTGCGCTCCCAGAAGGTCCAGCAAAACCAAAATGGCCGAAGCCCGAGCTCGGCATAACACCACACAAGTTCGGGATCGTGACATCACGACCGGATGGTTAGGAGGTCGACCTAATCCATAAACGAATACGTGTTTTGTTGAAACCTATGTATAATATATTATGTACACAGATATACTATATAATATTATTATAAATAATCTTTATCAGGTCTTTGTTTTAAGTGCCATATCAAGTTGTTTGCAAAGCGTACACTCAATTAATCATTAATCTCTCCCCTAGTCGTATAATCTTCCAAAACGTAGGTACTTTTAGAGGAAAAATAAATGAAAAAACGTGCTCACGCATAGGAAAATGCATAGTATTGTTGCATACCTACATACATTTTATTTTAATGAGAGGGTCAGCGTGGTTCATTATCAGTGAAAATACCTTAATCTATGCACAGCAAATTTACTTTTCAAAGAAGTTTTAATGCTATAGAAAACTAATGATCATTAGTATATGAATAAATAATTTTAGATAAACTGAAGTCCCTACCTCGTATTAAAAATCTTTGGTACGCAAGTGTGGTCCTGAGATGGGTTGGTGGGTTAGTGGAGTATATAAATTAAATTAAATTAAAACATGCTAAAAAAAGAAAATATTAAAAAATGATTTAGTCAACGTACAGGAAATATTCTTCTACATAAAAAATAATATAAAAGGTCAGTAACGTGGTCGGGGGAACGACCAGTTAAATATAAGATATTCAAGGAGAATCGTAGGAGATATAAATACCGTAGTCAGGGGTGGATATTTTTTATTTTTTGTATTATCGAGGACCGGGGAGAGAACCGCGATTTGCATTACAGCTCCCCGGATTTCTCACATACCTAACTAATATTAATAATATAAGTAATTATATATATTTTTCTTCTCTTTGTTTATATAATATAATATTATAATATAGTATAATGTAAACAATTGTGTAGTTAAATAATACAATATACTATGGTAATATAAAACTAAAATTAACAATAATTACTAAATTCGTACAACTAATACGATAAATAATGCAGTAATCATATACGTTTGTTATGAAGTCTGTCTATATTTTGTTCTTGTGCCAAAGTGTAATTTTTTCACTAATCGAACAAGTTCAGGGGCTTGCTCACGGGGGGGATTCATGGGGTTCACCCCCCCCCCCCCATTGACCGTATTATTTTTATTTTTTACTATAAACA
>NC_042493.1:63474935-63479949 GCF_005508785.2 Acyrthosiphon pisum
ATGTATATTAGTATAAATAGTTTCTATATTAGCAATATAATATTTAAATCTATAAATAATTGAATTTGCTGTTGATTCAAAAAAAAAAAAAAAATGGTCGTTAGGTAAAATACTAGCTCCTTCAATTTTACTTGAAACCCCCCACATACATTTTCTGAGCACGCCTCTGAACTAACCTACTTATACATAGTGTATATTTGCCATAGGTGATAGGCCTTACAATTAAGCAGTTAATTGTACATAATGTGTAGGTAGTTCGTATTATAAAAATTGGTGTCATGTAACATATTGATATTTATAATTGTTACAGGTCACTTTACCCTAAACTGAACTATAGAGCCGTAATCGTGGAAGTCCACTACCCGAAACGTTGTTGCATATAAAAAAAAATATTTATATATACCTATAAATAAAAACTTCGTCTTTTACTATTATAACATAAATTTATAAATTTTCGTTAACAATATTATTATTGTGACCGACTGTACGATGATGACCACCATTCGCCACGTATTGTCTGAAATATATCTATGTTTATTGGTTATCTGTTCATTATTGTTACAGTTCACCAAAGACATTCAGTTATAACGTCTCACACGGTGGCTTACCCAGATTCGGCGTGGAGCGTACGTTGACGAATACTTAGTGGTAAGGTCGCCAACCCACAGCCAAGATTCGGAAATCGGAGCATGTGGGATTTGGGTAGAATCATAATGGAAATGGATAAGAGTAATAATAACACCTAATTGATGGGCGAGTTAATTGTATATTTATTTTATTTAATAATTGAGAAAATAATAATTACTTTAATGACCAAGAAAAGCCAATATGGCATAAAAACTCAGTCGCAACAAAAAAGGGTCACGCAAAGAATGACAATAAACAAACTACATAAGTAGAATAATAATAAACATAACGGCATTACCGCAGGGTACCAGCACGGCCCCTATATGGTTACCGCCGTACACAAATAATAATAATAGTACACTAACCACGAAAAAGAAATACCGAGCAAGGTGTAATATAATAATAATAATAAACGCTGTTACCCAATTTCGTATGTAATGCCGAGCATCGCCACTAGGACGTCCTCGGTGAGGCGGTGTTTTCTACTCGGCCATGATGGTGTCCGGCAGAGAGGCAAAATATAAGTAAAGCCGTGTATGCGAACGTCGGATGCGTCGCATCTCGCACACAAAAAAAAAAACTATATTATAATGATTGGGTAACGTTATTTTGATTGGTCGGTATTCGTGTTACATGTGGATACCTGTATAGGTAATGCTATGTTATTTCCTATTATTTACCAGCATAACATTTTACAAGAAAACAGTTCTAAACACTTTGATCATATAACGAGATCCAACAACATTTACAGTACCTACAGTCTTATCAACTATAGAGTATAGATTCAAACATTTTACACAAACTATCAGAAATTTTCAAAGAGAAATTAATACTAGTAGTAATAAAAATATAGTCGAAATAATCCTTCAATTTTCAACATCAGTATATTTTTCGATGGAAAATTTAATGTAGTTAGTGCATTGGGAAGGTCAAAATTTAAAATTCCCAGTAATTTTCGAAAACGCCGGAAAAAGGAAAGAAAAATTAAAGAAAACCGAGAATTTTTGCGCAAAATCAATGTCGTGAGCTATTTACGGACAATTTCAAATTTCATTTTTTTTAGTTTATTTTTCAATAAATATCAATAAAATGTCATTTATTGGGCCAAAAAGCGTGAAAATGTAATATACGGTTCCTGATATATTGTTGCAATAGTACCTAGTTTAAAAATATTAAAAATACATAGGTATAGAATTTTTTTATAATCATTTAAAGTTTGATTTTGACAAAATATATTAAATTTAATATTTAATAATACTATTTTGCAGTTAAAAATTTATAAAATGTTCAAATTTTAAGGATTGAAAAATTTAAAATAAGGTTCTACTTAAATAGGTTATAAATAAATTACCTTATTCACAATATTGTTATCAAATATACTTAGTAATATCATAGGCTGACTGACCATCTTCGCTCAGAATCGTTTTTCTTATACAATGCGCTGTATTATATTATATCATTGAATTCAAATTTATTACTATCCATTACAGTGTCCCACTTGTAACCTACTGTACAGTAGAGCAACACCTATTTGCCTACCTTTTTTCGTCTGTATTGCATATTTATTGTATATTTATTTACCTAAAATAATATGGGACCTATCTAGTCTGTTACCTGTGATTAGCATTCAGGTTTAGGGACAAAAATTCGATGCGTCTATATAATAAATTGTAGTAAAATTATTAAATTAACTAAAAGGTTTTTTCCTAACACCTGATAATTTATAACTAAAGGCTAGTATTTCTAGTACCTACCTACATAGAAAGATTTGGTTTATATTATTTAGTATATAAATTAATTTAAGTGTATCAGTCTCTTTTATTTGTTGTTGCGGGAGTATATATTACTGATACCCACGTAATAAATAATTTTAAACCGTCAGAAAGGAATGAATAAAAAAAATTTTAATTATTTTTCATTTTATAAGGATAATATAATTACGCGATGGATTAAATTCATATTCATCGACAACACTAAAAATTCCTAATATTTACATAATGGTACCTATTTACAAAAAAATGTTATATTCATTAAAAATAAATAAATTAATATGTATCTACGTACTCACATAGAATAAAATATGTTCAACTATTACATTTTGATTGCTGAATGGTAAATTAAAAATTAAAATAACCAAAATATGTTATTTTAATAAAAAAAAACAAGGAAAGTAATTTAGAATAATACAACAATAGCCAATATAATGGTAAAATAACAAAAGAGTCGCGACTTGCACATGGTGCTATCACTGCTATCGCAGACTATAGTTGAAGACTGGTTGTTATAAAATAAACGAATCAAACCAAATGAAATTAATCGATTATAAAATCAATACTACCATACTAGGTAGTTTATTCTTGATTATTTGAAAATTTATACCTACATATTATTGATATTTAGAATTAAATAGTTTTAAGGAATTCTGTTAGTTCAAACTACACTAATTTATTTTTTAAGTAGGTAGGTGATTAAATTAACATTACCAAATGATTCAAATGAAATGTATACTTCTGCACTTATTATCTACGAAATAGTTGTACATATTTTTTTCTGTTCATTTAAAGAAATCTCAAATCACTAATTCAACATTTGACATTTGCTGATGACATCTAATTATGAGCGTGTCCCAAAATTATCCTTATTTGATGTTTCTAGTATGGCCGGAATAAGGTATCACCCGAGCGCGTCCCAAAAAAAAAATCATACTTTGACGTAGCCCAAGTGCGTCCTAGTTCATTAATGTAGAGTTACCCTGCAGGGTGCACTAGCACAGGGAGGTAAACTGGTTTATAGGTACCCCAAATATATTTGGTTCTTATTATTTATTTAATTTTTCTGAATTACACTCATTTTTAAAATTTTTAGCGAGTGTATTGATATTTTACATCTGAAGTTTATACTTTTTTTAATAAATATTAATATTTTATAGGTACCTACTACTATATTATACTATCGGCGATGATATTACGAACGCACCTGGGAATTGGGATATACCAAAATCATAAGAGATATTATCACGGATGCACTAGGGCTATTAAAAAAGTATGATACCTATACTTAACGAAACGGACACGGGTGACGCCCTTAAATATAGAGGTAATAAAACAAATGTTTTTTTGGTTTTAGATCAGAAAAATAATCATTAAACTCAAAAAGGATTCTTCAAAACAATGCTGTATTAAATACTTGACGGTAAAATATTTATTTGAATAAGTTTAATTTACGTGGAAGAACTGAGCTCAACTTGCGTATAATAATTGAACTTACCTAACTGAATCTATCCATATGACTACCTATATATGGCAATATACTGTGGTGGATTTCATTTTTAGTTTTACTAATTTATTAGTACTTATAAGTACCTAGTTAGGTTAGTACTAAGTATGCAAAATTAATTGTAAAACTACTAATTTTAAATTGTAATGGCACATACAATAAGTATGTAGAGTATAAGTAAATTATTATATGTGCCAAATTAATGATATATAATATAATATAAAATCATATGGCATATATAATTTTACTTGTGACAGAAATTTATTTAATATTCAATGTTTTCTGTACCATAAATACGATAAGTGCCGCAACTAGGTTTTGTGGGGCCAAGGCCCTGATGCGAAAAATGTTATAGGGCCCCTGCACTTGTATTTTATGATAATAGCCCATAGATAGCAGTGGCTTCATTTCAGTTTTCAATAGAGGGGGGCAAAGGTTTTGACCGGCCCGAAAGGGTAAAAAACTGCTCGCCTCGATCGCAACCACATATTAACTGCTTACATTTTTTTATGGTACCCTTTTTAATTTTTATTAACTATAGGTAACATCATTTTTAAATAAAAGGTAGCAGATATTTTAGAAAAACAATAATATACCTATATCAGTTAAAAGTCTACAAACTATTATGTAATGATATGCTCACATATCATTATAACAAATAAACTAAAATCTTACAGAATAATAAATAACGGCCAGACTGTCGTTCTTAGAAATCGGGCATCCCTAACAAAACTATTGTCACCGACAAAAAGGTCTTATTGCCGCCGAAGAGAAATCTAGTTCGGGGAAGTACAAAAACCTTTGAAAAAACCGCCTACCACTCTCTGGTAGACATATTCGTATCGTCCCTTAAACCAGTGCATGAGCACCAGCCACCGAGTAACAACCTCTCAAAATATCAACATCGATTTCCACGAGCGACAACTGGACTTCTTATGATAAGTCAAAATCAGTGCGTTTTTATTTCGATTTGTATATTTGAAGTATTACCTTGTGTCACCTAAAATCTAAAAACTCTTTCAACATAATTCACGAAAAACTGCGAATCAGTAAGGCATTTAATTTAATATTTTACATTGGTTGCAGCATCAATTTATATGTGCCTTTTTTA
>NC_042493.1:63479999-63483581 GCF_005508785.2 Acyrthosiphon pisum
AAAATCTAAAACTCTTTCAACATAATTCACGAAAACTGCGAATCAGGTAAGGCATTTAATTTAATATTTTACATTGGTTGCAGCATCAATTTATATGTGCCTTTTTTACACAAATTATGTTGTACGGTGTATTTGATCTAATTCTCGAATACACGATCTCGAGAGCCCTCCGAACATCTGGAGGAAGGTAATAGCTTAATTTTAATATCTTAACATCTGAATTAAATATATTTATCGACAGGAGTCGTATTTATATTTCTTCTTATTTTTAAGTTATTACAATTATATGGCAATATTTATATTGATAAACAATAATATTAGTAGTTTATTAAAGGATATCTTCTTTTTTTTATTTCTAAAAATATATATCAACTGCATTATCTATAAATCAATTTTACCTGATTCATCACTTATAGCCTATACTCTATTACTCTTATATAGGTATACGATATATTCACAAATTAATATTATCTTAAATAATAATAATATATATATTTTTTTATTGCTTGCTTTCTGGCTCAGCCACTCAAGTTTTGTCTGTTTATTAAACATACCAGAAATTATTTTCGATTCTTGAGCAGTTTGCGGTAATTTTATATTTTTAGCCACACCACCTATTTATTTTTTTTAAGTCATATTTTGCCCAAATTAAAAGATTAATGTAACACGCGTCACAAAAAAATTAAATATTTCAGCTAAATTAACACAACACACAGAATAGTTGAATCATACACGACTGTCGCAAGTTAACTGAAGTCCGTGATCAATGATAATTATTAATAAGAGTGCAATCGGTTGTTGTTTTTAGAATTTGTTTTAGTTTAAGATTTTAGAAATTAAACTATACTAGGTTATGATACTATTTATTATTATTGTTGCCCATACAACACAAATAAACATACATAAATACATACCCAAACATACAATGTGTAGGTACGTCACCGTATACGTCTAAATATAAATATATTCCAACTATCAATTAATAAAAATGTATCAATGTGAAAATAATTTCTTAGTATTCGTACTATAATACTTTTTGAATATATTATAAAATAGGCATGTTTTTGCGCTTATAAAATATAATAATGGTAAAACGGCAACAACTGGGAACCAGCCCATCGGGCCGCTTTTAAAATCAGACAGGGGCAAATGGCCCACCTTGACCCCCCTCAAATGACGCCACTGATTCTAAGTCAAAAGTTGATACTTAATAAATAGTAAATTTAACTGGTTACATTCTGAATTTAAGTTAATTTTAAAACAATTACCTTTTTTTTAAATTTAAATATTTTAACTACCTACTTAGTTAATCCCCACTTTTAAAGATATGACTTAGTTACATAGATACCTAATTTTATGTTGGGTAATAGATTCCATTTTACTTTACGTGTAATTTATAAATTACAACCAACTTATATAACCAACCATTCATTACATACAAATATACAATAGATATACCTATCTATATGTTTATCTTTATTTAATATTAGTTTTTATTTTGTATTTTATTATTTTGTAATTATAAAACAGGTACTTAATTAATATACTTATTGCATAAGATACAAGTGAAGTTTTCATTTTTCAATTATTTAGTCATAAATTTGTAGCATACACCACCTACACACACATTATGAATTCTTCGATCACATTTATTACACTTAATTCAAGTAAAACTTACTTTTATATTTTGTGCACACATAAGGCATTTTATACTGATATTATCAGAGTACATTAAACATCGATGCAGCAATGTATTTCTTAAATCACTCACATTAACTTCCTTTGAAAAGCTCTGAGTAAACATTGGATTGTATGTACTACAATAATACAACACAATAACACTCCACAACTGTTACTATCATTCTGTAAAGGATACTCAATATTTTTAAGAACCATTTTATGCAGCAAATATTTTGCTTTTTTATTACCACCCATTGAAAACAAAATTTTTTTTTAATCGAGGTAAGTACAAGTCAACTGATTCTGGACGCAGAGGATCCAAGTAAAATACACAACCCAAAATGAAGTCCATAATAAATAAAGTCCAATAATTACCTTCAGGATTGATCGGCAGAAATAACACAGTATTTAGTCCAATCAAATTTGGCTATTTTAACTTTGGTACTTGACCAAATTGTATTTCTTATTTCCACAGGAATATAACTAATATCATTACTCACATAAGTCAATAGCAGTGCGTCAATCACCGTTCCATTTAACCAGGAGTTGTTTTGCAATTTACGAAAATCTTCACCATACAGAGTCACACACTTATAGCCTTCACCCGAATACACACCAGCTATATACTGTTCACTTAAACATGGAGAATAATATTTAATATCAGTGAACAAATGGTTGGAATATCGAGGTAAGTTTAATATTTTATCCTGTCATTTTGATCATTATCATATTGAACAACTTTTTCAGTACTTTTATACCTACTGCTATTCATAAGTCAACCGTTGAATATTGGTGTGACTTAAATGACTTTGAACTCTTTATTTTGATCGTTTTTTCCATTGATCTTCAACAAAGATATTCCCTGGGTCACCAGGGTAAAATGCTTTACCATCATCCCATTCTGAACTATTCTGTTTACATTTTTTTATTAGACTGTAAACTCAATAATGCATAATTATGGTCAGTTAAAAAATGTCTAAATGAAATTTCTATTTCGTTATTTTTACGTTTGTACAATACCCTTGGTATTTTATCTTTTATTTCTTTACACACAGCTTCAGTGTAAATTTGAATTATATTAACAAAACGACCAAGTTTCATATTTGTATTTTTTCAATTCACAAGAATTGGAGTTTCATCATCTCACACTGTCTGATGAAGGACATTCTATATAAATTCAATCAAATGTTTATTCGGGATTTGTAGTGCGTGTAAGTAACATTCAAATAATTACTTGCATGTTCTACCGGGTTGTGTTTATAAATTTTTGTATTAGGGCCGGCACTTTGGCTGCCCACTTTCCAGAGCAGCGTTTGGGTTAAGATAGACACCGTTGAATTTTAAATTTTTAACTATATACCTAGAACTTGAGTTTTCTTATAGGCGTTTGTGTTTGTGGGCTAGCAACTACGCTAATGGTCTATTGTTAACTAGTAAAGTCCCTCTGTTTGAGACTTGTATAGGCAACATATCATACACATTCTTATCAATGTCTGGATAATGATATGTCAATAATAATTATTACTGATTAGTGGCTAGACATTTGGTTTACAGAAATTTTGTAATGTAAGTGGTTTTTTGAGGTCTCTAAAATTTTAAATATTTGCTGAAAGTAACTTAATGATTTACTGTTTCTGTTTTTAGTTCACACAAATACACAATGTATTATACCTATCATGGTTTTCAAAACTGACCTATAATAATCTGATGTAAGTACCTACGAGAAACTAGAAAGACCAGCAAATGTATTGACAATTCTTGATAAGTCTATTTTATTTAAGACAATTCTACAGAACAAGTATACATTATAAATATTGCAATTCAAGTTATAAAAATATTAATATTAAAGAGAATACTAAAACTTAAAAAGTAAGAATATTATTGTGGGTACATCATGTCATT
>NC_042493.1:63484988-63486903 GCF_005508785.2 Acyrthosiphon pisum
GTATGGGGGCCCCCGGGCCCAACTGAACCTTGTGTAATGAAGATTAAAAAATAATTTTAATAAAGATTCAAATTGACTAATTTAATATTTTTAACCACTACAAGAAAAATACCATAATCATTTGGCTATAAACAATATTTATTTTTGTTCCCGTATCGGCCGTATCATTGGGAACATTGAGATTTATTTTTAGATTAGAGTTATAGAAACCCGTATTTATAGTATCGGTAGAATACAGGCATACAGCTGTACTACCTATATAATGCACCAATGCGGTATTGCAGTGGTTAAACGCTTTTATAGTTTTATTTTTATGTCCTGTTGGCTGTTGTCAGTTGTCACCGTATTAATTATTATTGACTTGTTTGATTGTCAATTACTTAATAAATTATTGTATATTATTATATATTATTAAACTATGAATACCGCTGACAAAAAACGAAAATATAAGTCAGGAGCATTGAAACGAAGTAAAAAAAATTTAGAGGCATTACTACAATGTGCAAATGACAAAAATCAAAAAAAAAATCAATTTTTTTTCAGATAATAAATTCCAAAGTAAGTTTATTAATAATTAAAATTAAGTTTCATATTGTTAATAAAACAAAATATTGATTTTTTTATTACATTAATAGGTACTCATAAACCAAATCAATCATATATATATAATATATTACAATGAATAATACAAATATTATAATATAGGTTACAACTAATTTTCTATTAATATTTAATAATGCCTCGTTAATTTTTAGTACCTACATTTATAAAAAAATGATAATTTATGTATATTATTTTGGTTTGGTTCTATCGATGCACAAGACAAAATAGAAACAACAAGTATTAAAATTAGTGATAGTTTAGCACCAAGCCGACAAAGAAAAAAGACTAAACAATTTGCGTACGAATCAACAGATAATATAATTATGAATCCATTGCATTTATTTGAAGTTAATGTATGTAATGTAATATTTGACTCGGTTATCCAAAGTACTGAGTCACAATTTGAAAAACATAAGGAATTGTTTGCAGATTTTAATTGTCTTGACCCAAATAATTTTTATACTAAAGACTGTTTGCCAGAAGATGCATTGAAAAATAATTTTACAAAAATTGTACCATTTCAAACTAATATATCTTATGAGCAGCTTTGTTTAGAGTACATAGACTTTGTTTCAAAGTGGGATAAGCTTAAGATAAATTGTACTAATGTATATAATTTTCAAAAAAAAAGTTTTGATGAAAGTGCAGATGAATCAGATAATAGTCCTGGTATGTATTCTTTATTCCAAAATATTGTCTTTAAACAATGATTAATTAATATTACACAATTAGCACATTAACACATTAACACAATTTGTAACTACATACAATATTTTTAGTTGCTACAAAATATGTTTTCAGTGATATACCTACAATATTAATTTATTTTTTGTTATTATTGCAGAAAATATGTCAGAAGAAACATGCACTCATCAAGCAGATAATAGCAAACCTGTAAAGTGTTGTGTTGTTTGTTGTTTTAGTGTCTTAGTTAAATATAATTTATACACTAATGCTTATCCGGTTCTGTATTTATGTTATAAATTACTTTTAACATTTTCAGTCACACAAGTGGGTTGTGAACGGAGTTTTTCTAAATTAAAATATATTAAAAATTACTTGAGAAACTCAATTACTCAAGATCATTTAGAAAGTTTTATACTCATGAGTGTAGAAAAAAATATTTTAACTTTTATTAGTATAGATAGTGTAATTGATAAGGTTGCATTAAATAGTGAGTCTTTAAAAAAATTATTAATGTATTAACTTAAAAAAATGTAGATATAAAATAAAAAATAAACAAATCTGTACTAAGAGTAACTATATTACCTACTTATTATATAGTTTTGTATTGTATTGTTATATCAAAATA
>NC_042493.1:63488811-63493246 GCF_005508785.2 Acyrthosiphon pisum
TTTTCTATATACGATAAAATTTTGAAAATAATTTGACTCTTTATGAGCTGTTTACGGATATTGTAAGTTTTCAATTTTTTTAGTTTTTTTTTCTATAAATATCAATAAAGTCTTATCTATTGGGCCAAAAAGTATAAAAATTAATACAGGGCTCGTGATACATTGTTACAATAGCAGTTGAAAATATTACAAATACATAGGCACAATTTTTTTTTATAAGCATTTGAAGTTAAAATCTTGACAAAATTTACCAAATTTAAAATTGAATAATTATTTTGTAGTTAAAAATTTATAAAATGTTCAACTTTTATATCTAAGGATTGAATATTTAAAACAAGATTCCACGTAAATATTTAATTCTGTTACCAAAAATTCTAAGAAATACATAAGCACAGTTTATTTTTATAGTAATTTTAAATTCAAATTTAGACGAAATTACATATTAAAAAACCTGGAATAACTATTTTAGATATTTTTTTGTGATTGTATTATATTATTTGTGGGTACTTGAAACTTCTAAAGTATACTATTATATAACTATGATAGTACCACGGTTTGTTGTTGATGTATAACACGTTACCTAATGGATATTATGATATGATTAATTTGGAATTTATTATTGATACCTATTATAGATCAATTTTTTTTTAATACTATAGATAAGTATACCTATAATAGGTATGTCTAACACCTAGACTGACAAACCGTCTCCGCTCAGAATCGTTTTTCTTATACAGTGATCATTGAATTCAAATTTAATACTATCCATTATACAGTGACCCACTTGTAACCTACTGTACAGCAGAGCGACATCCACTTACCCACCATTTTTTAAATTGTATTCATTATTTTTATAATTTTTAGTGACAAATATTTATGCAATATTATGTGATATTGCATAATCAACAAATAACCTACAAGATTTTACTTTTATACCTTTTTTTCATAATATGTTATTATTGCTTCGGGTTCATTTATTTTTCCATGTTGTATTGCATAACTATGTATTTCATCGCTGTTCAAATTTTTTTTTGCTTATGTTGTAATATACTTTGTCGTTGGTCGTCGTTTGCATACCACAACAAATTTAGATGCCGTTAATCTATTTTTCCTTGCTTCAAACCATTGATTATTTTCGGATTGGCCAACAGCCATTTGCTCTAAATGTTGTTGTAATTCTTCGTTTACTTTTAAAGAAGATAACAACGTATTTTTTTTCATTTTCAAAAGTCTCTTCGTCCATATATAATTTTTGGTAAAAAGGCGTGAAAATTTAATATACAAGGAACCTGATTTATTGTTAAATATTGTTTAAAATATTAAAAATAAATCAACACATTTTTTTTATAAGTAGGTATTTAGAGTTCGATTTTAGACAAAATTTATCAAATTTAAAATTTAATAATTATTTTACAGTTAAAAATGTATAAAATGTTCAACTTTTATAGTTAATCCGCTAAGTATCGAATATTTAAAAGAAGGTTCTACCTACGTAAATAGATTATATATAAATAGATTATTTTATAGTTGAAAATTTATAAAATGTTTAATTTTTATAGCTAAGGATTGAATATTTAAAATAAGCCATAAGGTTTCTCATGAAAAATTCATTCTGTAACTAAAAATAAAACAATTGTATACATAGTTTTTTTTCATTGTTATTTTAAGTTCAAATTTGGATGAAATTCATAGGCGCAACTACACCTATATTTTTGATGGTGCACAAAGTATAAAGAATTCCCAGACCCTCAGACCCATACTCTATATACAGACTATAACAGGAAGATCTGACAAAAAAAAAATTATGTAGTTTTTTCATCTAGTCGTCTTGTTAATATCTGTAGATTGAGAGGATGCCACAACCGCAGGTGTTGTCTCCGTCTTTTAAATGTATAACATAGCAAAAAATGTTTTACGTGGGACAATTTTTCTCTCACCATATTTGTTGTAGACTACACATTTTTCACAACACGTACAGAAGAACATCTGTGCAACAATGTTTTTTTTTAATAGCTCTATCCAATCATTTTTTATAAGCAAATGAAAAAATACAAAATGTTTAAAAGCCAATAATTTTTATTGTATTTATGTTATCTAATATATAGGCTTGTTTTATAAATTAAAATAATTAACTATAAACAAGGAAACAATAAAAACGCGCTCACATTCATAGGTAGGTAGTCTTTTATCTTGCCAAAGATAAAGAGAAATATCGTTATCCTGTTATTTTGTTGAATATTATTAGGTATGATCAATGTTACACAAATAAGTAAAAACAACATAACTGTGACCTGTTTTATAAAACATAAAATACCTACCTAAGCTAAAGTTTATTTGTTATACTGTTATAGCAGGGAGTGTTGGAACCATAGCTGACCTATAAACTAAGTTTTTATTAACTTAATTTATAGATCTATGGTTGGAACATAATAGTGAATTAGTGAAGTACTCAAATAGTCACTTATTATGTTCTTCAATATACTCTAAGGTACAACTTTTTTGTATTTATTGATAATTTTTACTTCAAAATAATCAAAATATTATAGATTAAGTGTTTTATATTTTGGGGGTGCACATTTTAAACTCGGGGGTGCACAAGTCCCCTGTGCACCCCCCTAGTTGCGCCAATGACGAAATTAGATACTTAAATGAAGAAAACGATTTTAGTAAATGTTTCAATAAATAAGAAATAATAAATATTAATAAATATTAAATAAATATATACTTGCAACCTAAGCCATCAGTTTTTTTCTTAATAAGATGTCAAAAACTAACTCTGACCAAAATATAGAGATGTCTTGTTGTTCCGAGGTATTGATATTATATATAATTGTTATCAAGTCGTGAAATGGTTAAGCGAGGTACTGGTTAAGGCAGGGGTCACCAATTAATATTTTCCGCTGACCACATTAAGAATTCGAAAATTCTCGCGGGCCATCAAAATTCATAATAGTCAAGTACATAATCTTAATTATAATATGCCGGTTGGCCAAAAATATTTTATTTCTAAATAAAAAAAATATAGGTACACTTATTAATTATTATGTAACTAAAACTAATGAAAATATAATTAAATTTAATAAATATATGAAACAATTAATAATTAATATTTTTAATGAGAAAAAGGGCAGATTTTGCTTTCAACTACCTGCTTTAAGTCGGTGTTGTGGTTTGTGGTCGCTATCTTCATCATCATTTCAAGGCGTTCGTTGGTGAGTCAGGATCGGAATTTGTTTTTTATATAATTCATTTTTAAAAAAGCAGACTCACAGACGTATGTGAAGCCAAACATTGTACACATTTTCACTGTCAATAATTTCCACGTCGGGTATTTCTTTTCAGATACATATTTCAACCAAAATTCATCATATGTAGAATCAATTTCAGTTTTTGAATACTTTTCACTGTTCAAATTTTTTAGGATATCATCTGATTGGAATTCAATTATTTCCATTTGCAGATGTGCTTTGTTGCATTTGAAAACATATTCTGCTTCGTTAGTCACCCTTGATAATAATCACGTATTAAATTATTGGCTTTTTCTCTCAGTCTGCGGGCCGGTTAAAATGCATTCGCGGACCACCATTTGGTGACCCCTGTGTTAAAGTAATAGGTTAATATAGGTACTTTACGTATGTTAACATTTTATAGGGTATTGCCTTTGTGTGGCATCACGTGTATTTGTAGGTCCTGTTAGTTATGCCCCTAAAAAGATAGGGACGGCATCGGAGTCCGATGCGATGAAAATAGCTGTTTTGTTCGAATACGGGGGCTTTAGTGGTTAATCGTGAAAATAATAATGTAACGTGGGGGGAGACACTTGCGGTCGACCGCGTAGGTTGGTCATAAGTCGTGTGTTCGAGTACCAGGAATTCATGTGTTTGTCATGTGCGCCGGTTGCGCGGTCAATATAGTATAATTATATTATTGTAGAATATTAAATTTACGAAATCGAAATCGTTATTTTATTTTAATTGTGTATAAACAAAAGTTATTATAAGTGGATAGGTACCCAACAAAATAAAAAAAAATATTAAGTATAAATTACGTAGGTATGTACATAATAATATGTGTTTATTAAAATACGAAGATAATTTCCTATATAGGCATATGTGCAAACATTTTTTGATATAGTATTTCAACAACAGTTCGGTTCTTCGATACGACGATACCTAAATCTACTTATAAAAAAATTAAAGGTTAGGTACTTACATAATATTTTTTTTTAATTTACAATAATAAAGAGCCTATTTCAATAGGTGGAATGTGCATTGTACACTAATTCAGAAATAGTTTTAAATTTTAATTCATATGAATGTGTACCATCTATAATAAAAAGTTTCCTTATGGAGATACTGCATTTTAAAGTTTATTTTTCTTTTAATACATGATAATACTAGATAAAAATGCAGTATCTCCTTAAGATGAAAAAAAA
>NC_042493.1:63493833-63497039 GCF_005508785.2 Acyrthosiphon pisum
TTCTCCAGTCTCATGCAAGTTGTATACTTGTATACGAAAAAAAATTAATATAAAATATAAATTTAGGTAAATAGAATTATGAAATTATGAAAAAGTAAAAAGTAAAAATTAACTAAAAAATTGCGCCCCCAAAAATATTACGCCCTAGGCCAGTGCCTTGGTGGCCTATGGGTAAATCCACCCCTGATAACAATACTACAATAGTAATTACTTATGAGTTATGACTATTAAAATATAGTACTTATTAATTGTAGCTACTTATCAATAGTAATTAATCATTATATAGTCAAATATAGTATAGTATAGTTTTGTATTTGTGTCACAAACTGACAACATAAACCTATACCTATACCTATATGGGCTATATGTAGAGTGTCAACTGATCGACTGACACCAAATAAGGAATAATAGCATTCAATCTTGTATTTGTGTTATTAAATATTATTATGTTTGTGAAAATAAAATTTTATTACATATAGTACACAATTATAACTTATACAATCATAAAAATAAACCTTTTCTTATAAATGCCAAATGTGAAATGGCTATAATGATTTATAACAGTGTAATGTTTAAATATTTCGATTTTATTTTATTATATCAGAAATAAAATGTTATATTCTAATGTAAATTCTAAATAAAGTAATAACTAATAAGTATTTTCAAATTGAGCAGTTTTTGTACGCTATAATAGATATCATAGGAAACGTTCTGGGAAGGAATAGAGGAATTAGAGGAATCAAATTAAATAATAACTTTTCTCGTGATTTACCGTGCAATTGGACATGTCAAATGTCAAAACAATTGAAAACTGAATTGTGGCGAGTTAAAATTAAATATACAAACATAATATGTTTATAAGATTGATTGGTAAACATAATAATACCCGCATTATACATATATATATTTTTTTTGGCAATAGGTAGGTACTTAATAATTCGAAACTGTAACGCGTTATTTTATAAAAATTACTTATCAAAAGTAATTTCCATTACATTTTCGTTACTAGGATATAATTCTAATGAAATTACGTAACGCGTTACAAGCAAAGTAACGCCATTACAGTAACGCGTTACTTCCGTTAAAGTAGTACAGTAGGTACAATAGGTTACAAGTGGGTCATTGTATAATGGATTGTATAAGACTTGAATTCAATAATATAATAATATCATTGTATAAGAAAAACGATTCTGAGCGGAGACGGTTTGTCCGTGTGGATATTTTATATTGTTATTATTTATTAGATCATCTAAGTTTAATAAATAATATTATAATAATTGTATTATTTTTTATTCGCTTCTATGGTGATAAACAATAAGCGTTGGAAATTAAAATCCCATTTTTAACAGTTTTTCGTAATTTTTCAGTAGTTTTTCCCGTAGCATCAAATAACTATTGATAAAATCTAAAAAATATGTCCTATCTAAAGTACCATCTTGATCCAATTTGCTAAAAGATAAGTTACTATTTGTTGAAATTGAAGAACTCAGATATAACAAAAAATTAAAAAATACCATATAAACACCATTGTAAAACCATTGCTTCCTCGCTCCGCTCAGAATCTAAAATAACATTTCGATCAATAACTATGCTTTTGCATATTACTCAGACTGTACTCAACTTGAAATTTATAAAAGTAGGTATCGTGTACTGATCAACTAGTGTACATTTCAAGTCAATCAGTTCATTATTTCAGACTACAGAGAGATAGGCCCGTTTTTCGTAAATTACCTACACAGGTTAAAATACGAGTATATAAATGTGTAATATACAGACGCACGTTTTCATTTAGCTCTGCGCCGCGACTGCGCACTGGATTTCTGTATCGTTTCGGCTTTCGGGTTTTATATCTGAATGTAATAGGAACTTATGATGTGATCGTGATGTCAGATGAGTCGACAATGCACGCCGTCGCCACTCTCCACGGATTAGGGACTGGCACCTAGAACCTAAGGTTGCCGCCGCCGTCGCGCCGCCGCCGACGACGTGAAACTGACAAACGAATAACGCCGTCGAGCAGCAACTAAACCATACGCCCCTAGTACACGGGACCTAATCTTGGCAGGCTGCAAAACAAAATCGAAAATTTGTACAGTCGATTACAGTCGATTACAGTCGATTACATGTGCTCTGCTGTACAGTAGATTACAAATGGGTCATTGTATAATGGATTGTATTAGACTTGAATTCAATGATATAATATCATTGTATAAGAAAATGGATTCTGAGCGGAGACGGTTTGTCAGCCTGGATATTTTATAGGTATTGTTATTTATTTTATCATGTAAGTTGAATTGAAATTGTAATATTATAATTTTTTATTCGTTTCTATGGTGATAACTGATAAACAAAGAATTAGAAATTAAAATCCCATTTTTAGCGTTTTTTGGTAATTTTTCTGTGGTTTTTCCCGTGGCATTAAATAACTATTGATAAAATTGAAAAATGTCCTATCTAATGTACCATCTTGATCCAATTTGCTAAAAGATAAGGTACTATTTACTGAAATCGAAGCACTCAGATATGTATATATATATATATATATATATATAAAAGGTGGGTAAGTAGATGTCGCTCTGCTGTGCAGTAGGTTACAAGTGGGTAACTGTATAATACTATAATGGATAGTATTAAATTTGAATTCAATGATATAATATCACTGTATAAGAAAAACGATTCTGAGCGAAGACGGTATATCAGTCTAGGTATTAGACATATATATATATATACTTATCTATGGTATTAATATAAAAGTTGACCTAAAGTAGGTATCTATAATAAATACCAAATTATTCATAACACAATATCCATTAGGTAACGCGTCATACATCAACAACAAACCGTAGTACTATCATAGATATATAATAGTATACTTTAAAAGTTTCAAGTACCCACGAATTATATTATACAATCACAACAAAACAACTAAAATAGTTATTCCAGGTTTTTTAATATGTAATTTCGTTCAAATTTGATCTTAAAATGACTATAAAAATAAACTGTGCTTATGTATTTTTTAAATTTTTTGGTAACAGAATTAACTACTTACGTGGAACCTTGTTTTAAATTTTAAATTCTTAGATATAAAAGTTGAACATTTTATAGATTTTTAACTACGAAATAATTATTCAATTTTAAATTTGATAAATTTTGTCAAAATTCGATACTTTAAATGCTTATAAAAAAAATTGTGCCTATGTATTTGT
>NC_042493.1:63497089-63503672 GCF_005508785.2 Acyrthosiphon pisum
CAGATAAAACTTATTGATATTTATAGAAAAAAAAACTAAAAAAATTAAAACTGACAATGTCCGTAAACAGCTCAAAAAGAGTCAAAATATTTTCAAAATTGTATGTTGTATAGAAAATGAAAATATGAAAATTCAGTGAAATTATCAAGTATTTACAGTCATATTTATTTTAATTACAACAAAATAAAGAAATCGTTACATGAGAAATCGAGTGAATATCAAATTTTGTAAAAATATGAATTTTAAACGCTCATAAAAATTTAATTTGACTTTTTTGTAGACATTTTTTTTTCGATAAAGATAGATAAACATATGAGGAATCTTGCATTACATTTTAAAATCTTAGATTTAAAAAGAAAATTTTTTACGAATTCTTAACTCAAAATAATTTGCAAATTTTCGTCATTTTTACGTATTTTGTCAATATTTGAACTTTAGATGCTTATAAAAAAAATTGTGACTATAGATTTTTAATTTTTTTCATCTACCTTTGAAACAACATACTAGGAGCCTTCTATAAAATTTTCAAGCTTTTTTAACCAACAAATAAAATTTTATTGATATTTATAGAAAAAAAAACTAAAAAAAATGGAAACTGAAAATATCCGTAAAGAGCTTAAAATAAGTCAAAATATTTGAAAAAAATGATGGTGTATAAAAAATGCTAATATAAACATTCAGTAAAAATTTCATGTACAGCCATTTGTTTAAGAGTTGCACCAAAAACCAAAATCAATTCTCTCGAAAACAGATTTTGCGTAAAAATTCCCGTTTTTCCTTAATTTTTGTTTTGTTTTTCACGGCGCTTTTGAAAGCTACTGGGACATTTTTACTTTTGACCCCCCAAAGTACCAACTAGATTCACTTTCCTATCAGAAAAGATACTGTTGAAGAAAATATAAGCATTTTTACTGTGCTAAAAGGTGATGACAGGCCCAAAAAAAAAAAAAACACACATCATTGTAAAATCAATACATTCATCGTTTCACTCAGAATCTAAAATAATCACCGTTGTAAAACCAATAATCGTGTACATTTCAAGTCAATCAGTTCATTAATTTAGACTACAGAGAGATAGGCCCGTTTTTCGTAAATTATCTACACAGGTTAAATACGAGTATAAATGTATAATATACAGACCGTCGTCGTCGCCACGAGCACGTTTTCACTTTGCTCTGCGCCGCGACTGCGCACTGGATATCCGTGTCGTGTCGGCTTTCAGGTTTTATATCTGAATGTAACAGGAACTTATGCTGTGATCGTGATGTCCAGTGAGCCGACAATGCGCGCCGTCACCACTCTCCACGGATTAGGGACTGGCACCTAGAACCTAGGCTGCAAAACAAAATCGAAAATTTTCGTTTAACCAACTATGCAAATAACACTCCGTGTAATAAAGTAATGCAAACCGTTAATAAATTAAAAACTGATATGTTCAGCTCACCAAATTTGTACTCGTTCAAATTGTATTGTTATTCTTTAATTCTTGCTCATAATTACGCTATGTTATAAATATTATTATAACAATATAATTATTGTCATTGTTTACTATTATTATACATTACTTATTTTTATGCATTTCAAACTTACATGATACGTTAAACTAAATTTTGGAAAAAAATATCGCATACAATGTTATGACTAAACTATTATGTATTTATATCATATTTAAATCACAATAATTTATAAGTCTACCTACCGTAGACCGGTGTAAATAATTGCATATTTGCATGGTATAAATTGCTTAAAATTAGGCTAAATATATTTTTAAATTACACTGTATATAGAAAACGAGGAAAGTGGAAAGTTTCTAGTTTCTATGATTAACATTTTTTTAATTACAATAAAGTACCTATCAAAAATCGTTTGAGGATAAATCATTATTTACGATTCAAAAACTAAATTTGTTAAAATTTGTTCTACATAAGAGTTCATAAAAAATTTAAATGACTACTTATAGTACTTACGCTAGAATAAATGTGATTCGAGTAAGAATAATACATGTGCATTATATTGAAATTACAGCCTGTTGAAACTGATAAATTTGATAAAAGTTAAGATTTTTAAGGATTCTAACAAATTTCTGTAAAATCAATTTATGAAAAATTTTTAATTACATTTTTAAGCTTTTCGACAGAGGAACGTAAATAAAAGTTTACATAAAGATTTATAGGAATAGACGTAACAAAGAAATTTCATTTTTCTATTATAGATTATAACCCACACAGCATTTTAATATTTTCTAACTACGGTTAAAATAATATAGTTGTCAAAATATTTTATAAAAAAAATGTACAAAACATTTTAATAATATATTTTCAAAAAAATATTTTCATGGGAACTTTATAAAAATATTTAGTCAACATTTTTATGCAATCATATAATAGTACGATATTATGTTATCATGAGAATAAAATATTATTAATGTGTAAAAAATCACAGTTAAAAAGCAGGTAAGTGGATGTCGCTCTGCTGTACAGTAGATTACAAATGGGGTCATTGTATAATGGATTGTATTAGACTTGAATTCAATGATATAATATCATTGTATAAGAAAAACGAAAGAAGTTGAATTTATATTATATTTTTTTTTCGTTTCTATGGTGATATGGTACTATATGTTGAAATCGAAGCACTCCTTCTGATAGAATTTTTGTATGCAGGATAAATTTTTAATTTATTTACTGGCCATTAAGACCTTTTCCAGTTCCTACAAATTTTCACTGATTGTGCATCGTTCTTATAATATTTTCATTCATTTTACCACCATTGCCGGGGTCTAACTGCGATTACCATTTGGTTTATTCATCAGTATTCAATGCATTCTGTAGTACCTATCGCCTCGGATCGCCGGATCTTGATCGATTTCATGATAACGTCCACTCGCACCTAGTAAACAGAACAGCGCGTTTTTTTTAAAATGACAGTTAGGTTAGCCTTAGGGTTAGGTAACAGATTCGCGTCAGACAATATGCAACGTCCGCACTCCACACAGTGTGCCTTTGTCGAGTGGGTCGATCCTTGGTGGCTTCGTAGCCTCGTTCACGGAGATTACACGTGACGTGAGGATAAGATTGCGGGCTTTACAAAGAGTCGCACAGATCGCGGGTGTTTCTCGGTAGAGAGTTGTATAAGAAGAGAGTCCGACGTCGCGGCAAGTCAGGTGGTGGTGCCAACCAACGGCAGTGCAACCGATGAGAGGGAGTATTGTGGTGATGGCTCACCCCACAGGCCCGATGCTGCCCGATGTCCCAGCCGGTCAGTGGTTCACCAACACCGCTGCCATTATTGCGTCGCCCGTTATCAAACGCCGAAACGTCCTGTGGTAGCGGTCGGAGTGATATTCAGTATTAATTTTACTGTTTAGTCTCGCAATCATGACAAAATATATCTATTTTGTCATGCTCGCAATATGCCTACTACCTAGCATGACAAATAATTAATTTGTCCGAGTATATTATTCCCAAAAGTCCAAAGTTCGACATCTTGTAAAGTTGTCGTTAATTTAATATTTATAATTCTTACTTTAATAGTACAACTTTGATAGTATGAGCTCGATATTGATTAAACAAATATTGCTTAATAGTAAGTTTTCTTTATAATGTACCAGTCATATTTCATTTTTATGTTCATATAGAAATTAAAACCGTTATATTTTGTTGTATATTGTAGAATATCCAAGTTTTAAGAACATACACACATTTAATATAAATGTCTATGCAAACATCATCCAGACTGTACTACTATTACATCAGGAAATAACAGTACTTTAAATTAGAAACGCTCATTCTGTAATGAATACTATGTTAGTTTGTTACTATGGGAAATCATAGAGGTATTCTCTAATCTATTCTTTTTTTTAGTCGGGAAGAATTGGAATTGTACTATGTTAAAACAGAGATCGAAAAAGTAGAATGGATAACTGAAGAAAATGCATGGGACCCGCTTAAGCCATTCAAATTCCGTAAGTTTACTTATGTGTAACATCCAAGGACGGATTGTAATTTCAGATTACCTATCGAAACGTACATTTTGAGTTTTTTATTCCAAAGCTGATTACTTTTTGAAGACGTACTTCGATGTATAAAAATCAAATTATCTATGAGTAATATAATGAGTTATAAGTAGAGAGCAGATTTTTAGGTTTTTACAAGGTAAAAATATGCTAAATATATAATTTTTTTTTACTTTAAATAATTTATAGAATTAAACAATAGAAGTTAAAATAAGAAATTTGTATATGCCTACCTTCAATTTTACAATATTTACATTTACCGTTAATATTGCATCTCATATTATAATATACTCAAACTTTAAAATCAACCATAAACCTCAAAATATATATTACCTACTTGTATCATTTCTTTTGTGATTTAAATTAAACTCAGCTATATTTAAAACATTAAAGTTCTTACATATTTAATAAAATAAAATAAATAGGTATCTGCTTTACACAATTAATTTGTGCAAGAAGTTGAATACATAATAACTTTAAAAACAATTTATTTTAAAATTAAAATTAAATAAATAAGTATATTACTTTTGACTTAGGTACATAGATCAAATAGTGGTGTTAATATTGTACAACTACAATGAAATTGTACCTATTGATAATAATGATTTTTATTACTATTAAAATACAGTAGGGCCAATAGCAAAATATAAATTTATTTTTAAATTACAAAAAGGCCAATGTTTACATTAGCCCTATAGATTTTGAAGTTTTGTTATATCAATAACGGCTGAAGTCTGATTGGGATATTTTGATACTGCAACACTAAATTTTCTAACAACATTGGTCTTCTCAAATCTCACAATAATGATTATTGGGATACGCCCTTTTACCACTAGAAAAAGCGTGTACAATTTTATTTTATATCATTGGCCTTATAAATCATTTTCACCAAAAAGTGACATTGGCGCTTTTTTACTCAAGCCCTAGTTATAATTTAAGATCTAACTTTGTATAAAGAGTTTATAATCATGTATTTCTTATTATGGTTATAAATGTTCTTTTATCTGTTGAAACATTTATATACAAACTGTGTAAGACCTTTCTATGTTAACCGATGTCAGTAGTGCATTCTTCATATTTCCAATTAAGCTAGAAGTTAAATATTCAGGAAATTGTTCAGTATTAATACCTGTCTTAATAAATCCAATTTTTTCAACATTATATATCCCTTATTTTTTTAATAAAGTTAAGTAACTTATTAGTATTTAAAGTTGTGATTATTAATAACCAATAAACCAAATTTTTTTAAGGTACACTTGTAATTTTTATAGCTGTATACCACTCCACTCTGCTCATCTTAACTTTGATACTAATAAATTATTAACTAAAATAACCAAAAGTCTATTTTTATACACTATGTAAACCTAACAATATTCTGCTTTGTGGAAAAGAATATAAATGCATGTTATTATTAAACATTTAAAAAAAATAATAAAGACAAAAAATAGCAAAAATTATGTTTTTAATGATTTAAAATTATGAAAAATAATGGTTTCAAAAACTATTAATATTGATAATGAGTATTTGATATTCTATTCCTGATTTCCCAATGGCCCAATCCTTCCCTGGGAACGTCTATGGTTTGTTGACTGTTTGTATTGCCATGTTATTAAACTGGTATGTAACTGGTAGGTACATTATCAGATGTTTATATTTATAACTGACAAATTTAGTTGACTGTAAAGAATAATTAAAAAATATTTAATTTTTGCAGGTAAACTTACCAGTGATGAAAAGACTTCTTTTGCTAGAATCTTAAAAAATGATATCATTAAATTGTTTAGCTGTATGGAGTGTGTTATGAAACAAAAACAATATTCAGTTGAGTTGATGAGAATGCTGAAATTCACTAAAAGAGAATTCCAAAAAGTGAAATTATTAACAACACCTTATTAAAAATGTAATATCTTAGTTAAAATATAAATAATTTATTTTATAAGCAATTTGATTGCTTTATTTATTTTTTATATATACATTTTACCAATTTAATATTTACATTATTATTTTTAAAGGTATTATCACCAAAGGTGGGCGAGTTAATGAAAATATTTAACTCGAGTTAAGTTAAGTTAAGAGGACACAAGATCAATAAGTTAAAAGTTAACAGTTAACAAATTATAAATTTAACTCAATAAGTTAAAAGTTAATATAGAAAAAAATATTAACTTAACTCAGTTTCAAAAAAGTTAATCTATGTTTTTTAATTAGTATGTAAATTACATAAAGATTGAATGTGATTTTCTATTTTCTAATTTATAAATTATAAAAAACAATTTTATTGAACTTTTATCATAATGTACAGTGTACACTGTTTACCCTTTTACTTTGAATTTACTATTATTTATTAATTTAAACTGTACTCATCTCAAATAAATAATTTAACAAATATATTTTTTTTATATCATATAGCAATTGAATATCATAATACCTGATGACGAGTACATGACCTTCATGTGTGATAGTAATATTAACGTATAAACAAAAAATTTCAAGATGTTTTTAACTTGATGGTATATTTTAAATCAACTAAGAAAAGCTAAGTTATTTCAACTGTAAATTAAACTAGTT
>NC_042493.1:63503722-63522896 GCF_005508785.2 Acyrthosiphon pisum
TAACTTTTTAACTAGTTAATGCCCACCTTTGATTATCACTGTGAAGTAGGTATGTAGGTTATCAAAAACTGTTGCTTTATTGACAGTTTCGCTAAATAACCATAACAATTTATAATCAGAATTACCAAAAATATAAGTCAAAGTAACTTATAATATTTATCTGATAATAAGTATTAAATGAATACCAATAAACTTATATATAAAAAATATGCATAGTTAGATTTTGAACGCAGAGACTTATAATATCAGAATTCACAATGAATATTTTAATATGTTATAAATAAAACGCAGTGCTTCATCGTAATACAAATTCTCATATGACATATGGGTTTCAAAAAAATTGGAATTGTATTTCTAGAAAAAGAACTAATAAGAAATAAAAAACAACTATACTACAGTTTAAAACCAAAGTGTTTATATTTTTAAGAAGCGGTGACACATTACTGCAGTATGTACTGTTTCATTTTTAATGTTTTATAATTCTTAATCATGTGAAAAGTCTACATTATTCGAAGTATTTTGTCTTATTTTTATGATACAAAATAATCACAAAATTCTGGATTTAGGTACTGAACCTGTAATTAAACAGATGTATCAATCTGCTATTTATTGTATATTGGTAGGTATGAAATGTAATAAATAGTATAATTATTATTATAATATAGAGATCCTTATTAACCGTTCGATTAAAGCAAGGCAATGTTTTTCCCAAGTAGGTCTTAACCTACTAAATAAAGCACCATTGTGTATCATAAATTGTAAATCTTATAAACAATAAGTAAAGTATGTTAAAATTTGGCTAATTCAAATATTTTAAGCATTGTGTACCTATATGATGTGAGTCTAATTTATTAACTTTAATTAAATTATAATAACAACCTATTGATTTTTTTACTCATATTTATATATATTTTTTGTCTTTCATATTATTTTTTATACTTTGTCTTTTAATGTTTCCATTATTATTTTTAATGTTCATACTATTTTAATTATTTTGGATATTAGTACTCCAATTTCACCAATAAGAGGTTTTCCTCAGTGGTGAGTTGGGCCATTTTATACTCGACAGTGTGTAACTACATATGGCCAATAAATTATTATTATTAATATAAGTAATTTTACAATAGATAATCGTTCTGTTACAATTAATCATAATTTGGTCAAATTTATTTAGCTCTACAGTAAAGTAAAACAATTTGAGAGGTTAATATTTAAAAGAATTTTTGTTATACTTGCCTATTCACCATAAATGACATGAGGTTGCCATTTACTGTACCTATCAAAATACATTTCAATTTTTTTAGTTATTTTGTATAAATGTTAATAAAATGTAATTTGTTGGGTCAAAAAGATAATACATGTTGTCTGTCACAGTTAGATTTAGCGGTATCCACCAAAGATAATGAAACAAGATGAATTCCATCATCAAATTCAACTACAGAGAATTCCACTATTCAATAATTGTGGTACAATAAAAGCATATTATTTATCAAGGCTGGGCAAGTTAATATTTTTTTTTTACTCGATTAACTTAAGTTAATATGCACCAATAACAAAAAGTTAAAAAAATAATTGAACTATAAGTTAAAAGTTAATACACATTTTTTGTTGATTTTTTTTTAACTTAAAAAATAATTATTTTAAAAAATAATTTGCTAGTGTACTTAATTTTTTTTCCAACCCAAAACTAAATTATAGACTATAGTGTCTATACTTCATTCTGTACCTATTTCCATATAAGTTAGATACGAATGATATAAATTTTTAATTTTAAGCAATTCACGTTAAAAATTTTTGACATGAAAATGAAGTAGACTGCAATATTGAAATATAATTAGAAACAAAATAAATTAACTTAACTTACTTCTTAAAATGAAAAATTAATTCGTTCATTTCACGTTAATTAAAAAACAAATTTAGTAAGTTAACAGTTAAGTTAATGTAAAGCCAAAATTAACCAGTTAATGCCCAACCTTGTTATTTATTACTAAGCAAGGTTCTATTATTTGATGATAGCATTAAAATTGTCTGTAAAATAGACTCTCTGTTGGACTGACTATTATTGCAACCTGACTTTGATGCATTCTTCGTTTGAACTCAATGTGTTAATTTATAACTCAACATAGACAAACGTCATTCAATGACTTTCTCTAGGAAACATTGTCCCATACTTTATAATATTATTACCTATGTTAACCTTACATTTTCTATACAATATTTATAAGTATAATAAATTGAGTAAACCCTATGCATGTTATCATTAAACATTTAAAAAAATAATAAAGACAAAAAAATAGCAACAATTATGTTTTTAATGATTTAAAATTATGAAAAATAATGGTTTCAAAAACCAGTGTTTGGCGAGTTCCTTATAAAAAGGAATTCGTTCCGTTCCTCGTTCTTTTTTTAAAAAAAGGAATTCGTTCTGTTCCTTGTTCCTTAAAAATAAAAAAGAATTCGTTTCTTTGTCGTTCCTTTGGAAAATGAACGAGTTCCTTTTTTAGTTCCAAATAAAATAAAAATTCTTATTTAATCATCAATGTTTTTTTTTTCGTATTATGCATACTTCTTTAATTTAATTTTAATTTATAATATATAACTTCAAGTAGGTACATATTTTATATGTTTATGCAATATATTATTATATATTTTGAGATTTTCTTCAAAATTAAATTTTTGGCTAACGTGTGTCGATTGTTTTAACGTCGATACTTGATAACAATCACTAATTAGGAATATACATTATACACATTAAAAAAATATATGTTAATTTCGATTTTTACATAATTATCTGTGTAAATTATTGGAACTAGAAAGGAACGAACAATTTTGTTATTTTTTCTTAAAGAAAAGAACAAAGTTCATTTTCTCGTTCTTTTTTTATAAAAAGGAATTCGTTCCAGTTATCCGTTCCTTTTGGAACTCGTTCCTTCCAAACACTGTTAAAAACTATTAATACTTATTGATAATGAGTATTTGGTATTCTATTCCTGATTTTCCAATGGCCCAGTTCTTCCCTGGGAACGTCTATGATTTGTTGACTGTTTGTATTGCCATGTTATTAAACCGGTATGTAACTGGTAGGTACATTATCAAATGTTTACAATTTATAACTCGGAAAGTATTGAAAGTATACAAGTAACTGATTTAAACACTAATTTTATGTTTAGTCTAGAAATAAATTGCAAAAGGGGAAATTCAAACTTCACAGTTTATGGTATTTACAGACCTCCCCAAATAAATATTAATTCCTTCTTAGATGAATTCGAACAAACTATTCTACATAGAGCCAGAGCCAATAAAAGTAACTACACTTTAATAAAAGGTGACTTAAATATAGATATAATCAATAATAATACAGATAGTAATAACTATCTTAATTTAATAAATTAATACGGTTTTATTAGTCTCGTTAACTGTATAAATAGAACTAAAGAAATATGAGGATCCTGTTTAGATCATGTATTCTTAAAATCTAATACATTAAAAAATGTTAAAACTTTTGTTGCCCATACGTCTTTAATTGATCATTACTCAATAGTTACCAGTATAAGCAACCTTGTCTTCAACAGAAACAACCCACCAAATCCAAAAATCATAAAAGTTGATTACTCAAAACTATCAAGTTTATTAAAGAACTACGATTGGTCATCAGTAGTGAACGACTCGAATCTAAATTCTGCGGCGAATAAATTTATTGAAATTTTAAAAAATGAAGAAAAAAATTGTTCTTTAGACAAAAAAATATCATCAAAAACCAAAAAAATTAAACCTTTGGCAACAACTGCAATTTTTATATCAATTTGTCGTAGAGATAAATTACATCTGAGTTAAAAAAAACATCCATTAAATGAAAAACTTAAACAGTACTATTTAAAATATAGGAATACTTTAACTAGGTAACATGATAAAAGAAGCTAAAACTAAATTTTATAAATCTGAATTAGAAAAAGCCGGAAATAACTCGAAACTAAACTGGAAAGTTATTAAAAACGCGACAAACCGTTCTAAAAAATTCATTTATTCAAACTATTAATAACAAATTTGGTGAAAAACTGCACTCTGCAGATAAGTCAAAAGAAATATCGAATTATTTTAATGAGTACTTTACAAGTGCAGCACAAAACATGTATAATCAAATAAAACTCACAAGACAAAATATAGATAACATATTCTATAGAATGTACATACACTGAACAACTAATCTCAAATAGGTACTACAGACATATCATTTAATAAATTTAGCGTAATTAATGATGAAGAAATTATAAAAGCAATAAAAGCTTTAAAAGATGATTCTTCTCCAGGATTAGATGGAATTTCAGTAAAAATGCTCAAATTAAATATACATTCATTGATTAAACCATTATCACACATTTTCAATTTAGCTATAACAACATCTACTATTCCGGAATGCTTTTAAATTTCAATAATAACACCAATACACAAAAAAGGTGACAAATCTAACATTGAAAATTATCGCCCAATCTCACAAATATCAAATATTGCCAAATCGACTGAAAAAATTATTAAAAAAAAATTAGTGTATTACCTTGAAAGTAATAATCTTCTATCATGTACCCAATTCGGTTGTAGACCGGGTAAAAGTACCTACTGAACAAGCAATTGCAACAGTATCAAGCTATATTTATAATTCTTTCGAAAAAAAAAAATGTGCAACTGTTTACTTGGATCTAGCAAAAGCATTTGATACTATATAGATCATAAAATATTACTATAAAATGTTAACATACTTGGTATCAAGGGAACGGCTCAGAATTTATTAAGTTCATACTTAAAAAATAGAAAACAACATGTTTGAATAAAGAATGAATTAAGCGAGGAAACGTCAATAATATGTGGTGTACCTACCTCAAGGGACAATTATATCGCCTAAATGGAATGACCATATAAAATGTTTGACAAATAAATTAAGAAAACTTATGTATGCATTTAAAAATTTAACAGATATCTTAGAACTTAAGACAATTAGAGTAGTATATCAAGCATTAATAGAATCCATAATTAGATATGGTATTTCTATATGGGGAGGTACGTATGATACAACTATAGATCCATTAAAAAAAATCCAAAACAAAATACTAAAAATTATCCTAAAAAAAGACTCAAGATACCACACAAAATTTTTATACAATGACATGAATGTACTACCAATAAAAAATTATTTTATAAAGCGTCGGTAATTTACATAATTAAAAATAACCTTACTTTTAAAACTGAGCACGGACACAATACTAGGCAAATATCTAATATCAAAGTACCAACTATGCACAAAAAATTAACACATTCCACATACTTATATATTGGTCGAAAATTTTCATATACTCCCAATAGAAATTAAACACAGCACTTCTTTTAAGATTCTTAAAAAAAACTTACACTTTGGCTATACAGAAACAAATATAGACAGACTCATAACAAACGTATAGGATTACTGCATTATTTATCATATTAGTTTTACGACTTTAGTAATTATTGTTAATTTTAGTTTTATATTAACATATTATTATATTGTATTATTTAACTACACAATGTTTTACATAATACTATATTATATAAACAAAGAGAAAAAAAAATATTACTTATATTATTAATATTATAGTTAGGTATGTGAGAAATGTATAAGTATTACAAATTGTAAATATTTAATTTATAAGAACTATTTAATGTATTTATATTTCAAATTGTGACTTCATGGGCCCCCACACGAACATGTTCAGTAGGACCCATTATCTTCTTGAAGAATAAATAAAATAAAATAACTGACAACTTTGGTTGACTGTAGAGAATAATTAAAAATATTTCATTGGTGCAGGTAAACTTACCGGTGATAAAAAAACTTCTTTTGCTAGAATCTTAAAAAATGATACAAGCATCAAATTTTAAATAGATAAGTTTTTAAGTTTATTATATTCAAATCTTATTACACACAAGACCGTATCCAGAAATTCAAACACTAATGTCATTGATTTGTTGTCAGCTGTATTATTATTTATTTAGTTTACCAAGGTCATTAATATACACTAGGTACACTACAATGTCTTAGTATATCGTTTGAGGAATAAGGAATATAATTAGGAATAAGGATAAATAAAATATATATTATATATTTATAAGAGATATAATATATATTATTATAAATAATTTATTAATATATTTATTTAATTATAATAATAAGGCTTTTAATCCATACACGTCAACACAATCCTATGCAGGCCGGACTGAGTGCTATCACTTTAGAGACATATTATTATATTAATAATATTACTCGTGTTATTATCACAAAAAGAGACGGATTGAAACATTGTGAGACAATTTCTAAATATAATGATCATTTATCGATCACGTGGAACGCCGCCACGAAGATTAAAGAACAATGGTGTAATTAGAAATTGCCCTCCGTGCCCCCCTTGACTGTGCCTCCGGTAACGTCGTAATGGATGTTATAGGTTGTTGGTCGATCGCATAAAAACGTGGCCACAGGGGAATAGGGGATTGTCGAAAAAAAAGGTAACATTCGACTTGCAGCCGGGTTGAATACAGGTAGACAGTTTTTTGATCCGGCCAATGCGTTATTATACAACGTAATTCATTAAAAATAAAATATGTAAATAAATGTTTTTTTATGTTAATATTTTGAATTTTAGATTTTGAGCGGAGCGATATATGAATATTGATCTACAATGATGTGTGTTTTTTAAGTTATTTTTTTTGTGACTGTCATCGCCTTTTTGGGACAGTAAAAATCCATCTATTCTGGTAGGAAAGTGAATCTAGTTGGTACTTGTGGGGTCAAAAGTAAAAAATGCCCAATAGTTTCAAATCATTTAAAAAAACAAACACAAAATACATTTTTTTTATCTATTGTCGATACAAAATTGTTCGGTCGGTCAAAAAACTTGGAAATGTAATACAATATAAGTTCATCATAAGTTGATGTCCAAATAAAATAAAGTTAAACGTAAATCCATAATAATGTGTCTAGATTGTCTAAAATTTAAAATGTTGACAAAATTCATTAAAATAACGAAACTTGGCAAATTATTTCGAGTTAGAAATTCATAAACTTTTTCTATTTACATCTTTGAACTAAAAATGGAATTCAAGATTCCACTTGAGTTTGACTACATTAAACATGAAAAATTACTTTATCGGAAAGTCAAATTAAATTTGATGCATATATAAATTGCTAGGTAATCATTTAATTATTATTATCTTAAGCCATATTATTACTGGTTAAAAAATTAGGATAACTATTAAGGGGCCTCGATAGTGCCATCAATTTTAGATAAAAAGTCTTAAAGTATTGACAAAATTAAAGTTAGTTAACGTAGTGTCAGATTTCGTTTCTGAAAAGAAATTTTAACTCACCAGAAGATTGTCTATAGATCCTACGAAGCACTTTGTAAAAACTAATTTTTTTATTATTGTAATTTGTAATTGAAAACTTGAAAATATCAACTTTTTCGAATCATAATTAAAATTAAAAACGGAAAATGTTTCGTACGATCCACAGACATTTTTCAGAATCAAAATCAGAGAACCTTAACTAACTTTAATTTTGTCAAAACAGATGTATGTTTTTGTAAAATTCGTGTAGTGAAATTGATATGGTCATCGAGTTATTAACATGTGCATGCGTGGTCGACAGAGGATAGGTACACCGGTACCCGCATTTAATTGCATTCACACTAATAATCATTTACAGCTAACACGTCATATAGATCCCGGGCGACAATGATAGAAATTGCCTAAATGTTGCCCCTTAAATGATGACCGTAGCGAGGACCCTTAATTTTAACATTTTCAAATGTTGTCTTTTAACTTAACTTAACTTAACTCAATTCAAAGTTATCATTAACAGGTCCATAATTAATTTTATGGTTATCGCCTAAACTCAGAAATTAGGGTTTTGGTTTCCACCTATAAAAATATAATCCATCATATTATACAAAAAATGTTTCGATTACAACTATATTAGATTCTGAGCGGAGTAAGAAAGCTATTGGTTTTACAATGGTGTTTATAATTTTATTTTTTTTATATCTGAGTGCTTCAATTTCAACAAATAGTACCTTATCTTTTAGCAAATTGGATCAAGATAGTACTTTAGGTAGAACATTTTTAGATTTTATCAATAGTTATTTAATACCACGGGAAAAACCACCGAAAAATCATGAAAAACTGTTAAAAATGGGATTTTAATTTCCAACGCTTATTATTTATCACCATAGAAGCGAATAAAAAATAATACAATTATTATAATATTTATTCAACTAAGATAACTTATTCAACTTAGATGATATAATAAATAATAACAATATAAAATATCCAGACTGACAAACCGTCTCCGCTCAAAATCGTTTTTCTTATACAATGATATTATATCATTGAATTCAAGTTTAATACAATCCATTATACAATGACCCACTTGTAACCTACTGTATAGCAGAGCGACGTCATCTTACCGGTTTTTATTTTTTAGATTCTGAGTGGAACGATGAATGTATTGATTTTACAATGATGTGTGTTTTTTTATTTTTTTTTTTATTTTTTTATTTTTTTTGTGTCTGTGTACACGATAAGTAGTCGAAATAATGCTACGATTTTCAACTTCAGTATCTTGTTCGATCAGAAAGTGAATATCGTTGGTGCATTGGGGAGGTCAAAATTTAAATTTCCCAGTAGTTTTCAAAAGCGCCGGGAAAAACAAAAGAAAAATTAAGGAAAAACGGGAATTTTTACGCAAAATCTGTTTTCGAGAAAATCGATTTTGGTTTTTGGTGTAACTTTAAAAAAAATGACCGTGGATGCATGAAATTTTGACTGAATGTTTACATTTCCATTTTCTATACACGATAAAATTTTCAAAATATTTTGACTTATTTTGAGCTCTTTACGGACATTGTCAGTTTTCATTTTTTTTTAGTTTTTTTTCTAAAAATATCAATAAAATTTTATTTGTTGAATAAAAAAGCTTGAAAATTTAATAGAAGGCTCCTAGTATATTGTTTCAAAGGCAGATGAAAAATATTAAAAATCGTTAGTCACAGTTTTTTTTTATAAGCATTTAAAGTTCAAAAAATGACAAAATATGGAAAAATCACGAAAATTTGCAAATTATTTCGAGTTATAAATTCATAAAAATTTTTCTTTTTAAATCTAAGATATGAAAATGTAATACAAGATTCCTTATAATATTATCTACCTTTATCAAACAAAAAATATCTATAAGAAACTCAAATTAAATTTTTATGGGCGTTTGAAATTCATATTTTTACAACATTTGATATTCACTCGATTTCTTACGTAACAATTTTCTTATTTTGTTGTAATTAAAAAACGAGTGACTGTAGAAACTTGAAAATTTCACTGAATGTTAATATTAGCATTTTATATATACGATAAAATTTTTAAAATAATTTGACTCTTTTTGAGCTGTTTACGGACATTGTAAGTTTTCAATTTTTTTAGTTTTTTTTTTCTATAAATATCAATAAAGTTTTATCTGTTGGGCCAAAAAGTGTATAAATTTAATACAAAGCTCCTGATATATTGTTACAATATCAGTTGAAAAATATTAAAAATACATAGGCACAATTTTTTTTTATAAGCATTTAAAGATCAAATTTGGACAAAATTTATCAAATTTTAATTTGAAAAATTATTTTGTAGTTAAAAATTTATAAAATGTTCAATTTTTGTATCTAAGAATTGAAAATTTAAAACAAGATTCCATGTAAGTAATTAATACTGTTACCAAAAAATCTAAAAAATACATTTACGCAGTTTATTTTTATAGTCATTTTAAGTACAAATTTGGACGAAATTACATATTAAAAACCTAGGATAACTATTTTAGTTATTTTGTTGTGATTGTATAATATTATTCGTGGGTACTTGAAACTTCTAAAGTATACTATTATATATCTATGATAGTACCACGGTTTTTTGTTGATGTATAACGCGTTATAAGTACCTAATAAATATTATGATATGATTAATTTGGAATTTATTATAGGTACCTAATATAATATTATATCTTATACCTAGACTAACATACCGTCTCCGCTCAGAATCGTTTTTCTTATACAATGATATTATATCATTGAATTCAAATTTAATACCATCCATTATACAGTGACCCACTTGTAACCTACTGTACAGCAGAGCGAAATCCACTTACCCACCTTTTTTTTATTGAAAATGTTTATTTGTTTTTAAATGATAAACGTTAATATTAATACTTAGGTACCAAAATAATGTATAGTATAAAACATAAAATAAGTTAGGGTAAACATGTCAAAATGATTATAAGGTTTAAAGTGTAACACGTACAAAAAAATAACTTTTTAGACCTTTTTGTTACTAATTAAATTTAAGTCATTAAAATGTATAAATATACTTATAATAATTTTTAATGCCTACATATTATTACAGTCTTGTAAAAGATACTTTTAAAATTGTATTTAAATACAACTACAAATACATCCATTCAGAAAGTATTTCAAATACATTTCAAATACTTTTAAGAAAAAGTATTTAAGAACAAAATATAAATACTTGCCATGTATTTAAATACTTTTCGAATACTTTTTTTTATTTTATTTTTCTACTAGTTAATTTGCTAAATATTAATGTTGTAATTACTAATTTAAAATTGTCATGATAATTTCACCTAGGTATAATTAGAACTTTTGTTCCACTTTCAATTGTAAAATGAAAAATGAAAATAAATAAAACTTGTTATATTATAGAAATTCTTTAATATTAGGTAGGTACCTAATTAAATAGTTGTTAATGAAATATAAATGATGTGGATAACAAAAAATTTGTTTTTTATTATTTTATAATGATTATAATTACTATTCGATTTCAGAAGTCTGTATATTATTATATATTTATTATTTATATTCTGTAGTGATCACATTCACAAACGAATGAGATATCGGCAATAGGGGACAGGGGTTCTCAACAATTATGAAAGAAAAATTTTTATAAATAAAATACCTAGTAAAATAATTTAAAAAAAAAAAAAAAAATAGTGACAACTGACGAATAATTCGTTTGAATTTTCAAAAGTATTTGATTTTCAAATACAAATACGTCCAAGACAGTATATAAATTACTTTCTAAATATTTAAACCAAAAAGTATTTAAAAAGTATTCTAAATACTATAAAAGTATTTAAATACATTTACTCAAATACTTTACAAGACTGTATTATTATTACTTATCAAAGTTATTGCACATGGGTTTAATAAACTCATACCGTATATTATTAGCTGATTTCCCCTATATTGTACTTAATATTCTTAATTTATTTATTTATTGTCTTTTCCATATAGGTACTGTGTATTCTTTCAAAACATTTGTACCTATACTTAAATACTTGATGAATAATACTGTTATTAATTTTAACATACAATTCGATTTTGTACTTTATTGAATAAATATCCAACCAAGCCATGTTAGAAGATAACATTTGTCCATATGTAAGACGAATGTATTTCGATGTTTAACATAGCTCGGATCATACGCACTTTAGTCTTTAGGACAGTGGTAACCAAAATGTTTTTTTCGTTAATATGATGAATAATATTTTGATGGGCAAATCCAAATGCTTCTTTTTTGAGTTTAATAAAAAAATGGTCATTTGGGCATTAACAGGTTCACCCTTTCAAACACCTGATTTTTTTTAAAAATTGATTAAGTACATACAATTCGAACATAACCTTATTTGGACTTTCGAGTAATTTGACTAAGCTAAGTGAATTTTAATCTTACTTTACCATATTGATAATAAACATTTAAAAAAAAAATTTAACGTAAGTCACTCATTATTTCAAAAACTATTGACTTTTTTAAAATATTATTTTTTTATAGTTTTAAAGTTAAAAACGATTTTTAGAATTTTCACAATGTTTATTGTTACTGGTTTAATTGTTTTTTATGAAAATATGAATTTTGAATTCTTTATTCAAAGCAGAATAATTTTTAAAATACTTCGGTATATAAAAATTCGAATTTTGAACTAGTACCTAGTTTATGTGTTATTAGTGTTATGTTATATAATTCGGATTGGAATACCCCACAAATTGTTAGTCCACTACCCCGTTCACCCAAACTTTAAACAATTATAGCTAATAAACTACTTGTACGAAATATGGTTTATACAGATAAAAATACTCCGATTATAGTATGCTTAGCCACTTAGGAATATGAAATAAAAAAAGTATATTGTTATTCAAAAGAGTAAAAAATTAAGAATTGATGATGATAAAAAAAATAGTAAAAGTATTATAATATGATTCAAAATTTAAAAAAAAAAATATATTCAAAAACGTAAATAGCTATTAAATAATGAGTATCTTACGTAAAATGAATCACTCTGTAAACCTACATGGGGATTGGGGAGTTTACAGCGTGAACTATTCAACAATATGAAATGCTATAATCGGATCAGAGAGGAAGTCCAGAGTATGAAAAATATAATATATATATATATATAAATCAACAATTAACTATTAAATTAGCTATATTATCATATGCCGTCATTAATGCCTTATCGCCGATTAAATAAATAATTGCTAATTCAGAGCCTGGCGTATATTATAGTACCTACTAATATTGTAGGACCGATAGCTACAGTTAGTGAGAGTCCGCCGCCCATTTACAGTGCCCAAGTCTTACGCGCGTGCATCGGTCGACTCGGAAAACAAATTGGTACACAATAATAATATCATATTATTACATGTACATTGTACACAGTCAGTCTTATATCTCGTGTTTGTACTATTTAATATCGTCGCGTAAACGTCTTACATGTTGGTATAATAATCTTCTCGCTATCTCTCTTCAGATCTATAAAGATCTAACCAAGTAGGTTGGTACCTATCTAACTATTTTAATTATAATTACAGTCCATCTTTTTTTATAAATTTGTCAATATACCACGGTATCATATTCGTCGTACCTAGAGTGTTGCAGGAGAGTGCATGCGTGCCTATGATATACATTATTATTAATATTATTAATATACACTATTAAATTATTTATAATAAAATTATCAATTTTTCGACGTACCTATGTCAAATACGAACAGCATACAGTGTCCATCGGGGTGGGGGGGGGGGTATACGGGGTGGGGGGGCGGTTTCATAGCAATTAAGTATGCTTACCGCTATATTATAACGTGGTCTGAGAATAGTAAAAATTCATACCTCCCTTTTTAAAAAAAATTTAAGCATGCCATTAATATATGTATCATAATATTATTAATTATTGTCTATAAATGATCTAAACAATAATATGTAGGTAGCTTTAGATATTTATTTATTAACCATTAAGTAAATTAGTACATTATAATACATAGGTGCAGACTTGTTCTGGAAAACATAATATTATACCGTGGCAGTGCGGTGATTTTAGCCGGTACCTGTATAGGCGTGTACGTATTTAGACGCCAGATATGTGTCTTCCGAGGTCGATCAAAAAGCAGATAAAGAAGAAAACCTTACTCAGGAACCGCAGTGCGATACTCGCGTCACAATTGATGAGTGAGTTTTTGACGATGAAAGATCGGGAAAATTAATTTGATTTTTATTCATTGCTCGCAATATTAATGTTATTGTACGAAGCCAAAATATATGAAGAAACATTATAACCGTATTCTTAACCGTAATCGATATTTTATTTGTATATGATATAGAGGTATTCGTAGACATGTTCGTCTACTTGAATCTGATTCACTACTGGACGTTCGTCAACCAAGGAATCGATTTAGGAGTGTCTGAAGAAGAATGGATATTACACGTCCTGGGCCCCGATGGTGAAATTCCGCTACTGCACAGAGCGTTCAGCAACACGGGCTACACCTCATCAGAAGAAGATGAAGAGAACAATTATTGATATAACGATATTATTATTATTATACTATTATAACTATTCATAGGCCTGTGATCTATATTCTATAATAATAAATAATCACAATTTAATAATAACTATAATTATAATAATAATAATAATAATAATAATAATAATAATAATAATAATAATAATAAAAATAATATAATATTCATACGCGTGACTCGTCATAATATCATAGAAAAGCGCCAGTGTATTAGAAAAAAAAATATTAAAAATCAAAAATAATTATTAATTTTGACAATGATATATTTTTTATTATATAATTAAGCACGCGGGTATATTAATTTTGTTATTTAAATACAATTATATTATTTTAACAGTATATCTAATACATGAAAATATTAGTAATAATTTATTATTTTTTATTATTGTTCTTGGTATCTAATTTTGTGCTTTTAAGTCTAGTGGCATAACCAAGATTTATCAATAGTGTGGAAGTAAGTATATACATTTGTTATTCATCTATCGTACATAACATGGAATATTGGGAGTTTGGACACGTACCTAGGACAATAGTAACCACGGACGTATGCTCGGACCTATACAGGTAGGTACAAAATGTCTCAGTACAGGTAGATAACATGAAATAATATAAAATACAATTTAAATGCCAATGTAATCACAAAATTCATATCTCAGTATCTCGTATAACCAGTATCTTATCTACAAGCTAATGTCTTAAGTCAATTTCCTACGACCATAAACCTATAAACTAATGGACAGCGCATTCCACTCCGCCTTGCCCTCAATGAACGGGAATCATATGAGATAAAGAAAAAAGAAAGAACATAAAGTGGTGGTATTAATAGACCTATGAAACTAATACTGTATTTCCCCTCATTCTCTGTTCTTTTTTACTCTATATTATACCCCTGACCTCTCTCTCTAAGTGCTGTCCGTTAGTTTACAGGTCTATGGGCCTGATTCAAGGCTCGTGGCCTTTGACTGTACCAAGGGACTGTGCCAAGAGAATGCGCACTATGATGAGCCGCGCTATAACGATCATCATAATTCCCACGCCACGTCTATAATACCAATCGAACACGAGCCATGTGTCATGGAAAGCCAGCTAAAGTATCTGCTCTAGAAATTCTCTGGTTATCTCCGGGATATCATCCTTCTTGAAATTATATTATTGGACAGTCTGACACAATGTGTTCCACTGTCTGATGATTTTCATTACCACAGCCACATTCAAGGATATCTCTAAATATCCATCTGTGTATCAAATACCCATATCTGCAAAACCTATTTTGAACTGGTTCAGAGACAAGGACTGATGGCCTGATAGTGCAAATCCCACAATTACCTAGACCCAGGGCTTACCGTTATCAATAAAGTCGGTAATCGGGTCCGGTAGGAGCCGAAAATTTTTGAAAACCGGTAACCGGTTACCGTTTAATTTTGATATTTTGGTAACCGGTAACCGTTTCTTTAAAGATATTTCAAACACTATGATAACCGTTAATCGTTTAAAAACCGTTCACAAGGTTTTTTGGTAATCGGTTACCGCTAAAAACCGGTTTTTTAAAATAATTTTTTCAATTTTTTAATCATATTTTTAAAACAGTTTATTTAGGCCATTCGTGGGTTGATAACATAACTATTATTATTACAAAAGCAAAAACTTAATATGCTTTAATTTGGTCGATTTCCCTCAATTTAAATATTTATTTTTTCAAACTGCTTTAAAGTTTAAAACATATGTTCAAGATAATGGCCATCTTAATCAATCAAAAAAATATATTGCATAAAAAAATGTTATTGTTATAATATTTTTTTATTTATAAATGTAAAAAACCAAAATTAAATATAATAACTTTCCAAGATGACACTAAGAGTGATACATTGACACAGAACTTTTTGGTTATACTGTATATATTACAGTACTCCAAAAGATCGAGTATTTTATGCTAGCCTTCGGACCGATCCTTGGAGCAAACACTACAAATAACAAATGCAGAACCAGGAGGGTTTGGGCTCTGGGAGTTGTAATTTAATACTAAACTGTTTATAAATATATGCAAATAAAGTATAATGAGCTAAAAACCTAAAAATTTTAAAACAAATTGCTTACAATTAAACTTGGAAGGTCCCCTATCTAAAGTAAGTTGTGGTACTGTATATAAATGTGTATATTTCTAAGAAACAAAGATTATAACAGACGACAGCATTAAAATATCGTAAATACTAAATGGACTGAGCCCCTATTCCATCAACTATTTCGTAATAGGAATCAGCGCACGAGGACGACGTTTATGACGGTATTTAAAATATATAGCTATACACTTATATACCTATATATATAAATATGTGATATTTACAACAGATAAGCAATAATCGACGGCAGTTAATTGGGGAAAAAATTTAAAAATAGCTGGAAAATTAAATTCAACTATAATGTAATCATGATTCATGACATAATTCAAGTATTAAGTTCCACGAAAAAACCGTTAATTTTTTTGGTCGGGAATAGGTTTTGGTTATAAAACCGGGATTGAAAATATGAGGTAACCGTTTTGATGTTAACATTTATATATTTACCTTGATTACCGATAACCAATAACCGCTTCCAGCATTGCAAAACTAAAAGCGGTTATCGGTTTTCGGTTCTCAAATTTACGGTTTTTTTACCGGTTTTCGTTACAAACCGGTTACCGGTTTTAAGCCCTGCCTAGACCCAAACTTTAATGAACTGAAGTTTTAAACGACTTATACGAATTAAAGTACACCCACAAAGTAAAAAGACAATTCAAGACTTCAAGTAAAACAAGGTCATCTAGATTTGGGATGCAGCTCAGGTGAATTATTTAAAAAAACTAAATTTGATTGTAATAACACATATTATTTTTCTTCTTACTTTAAGGACAAAATTAATTATATAATGCATGTTCAATGTTACTGAATTTTGTTTTGATTCTTTAAATGTTTGTTTTTTAGATGTGTAGCATCTGTATTGATTTTACAATGTAATATGTCTTTAAATGTATTTATCATCACCTTTTGGAGTAGTGTTAAAATGCTTAGATTATCAACTTAATCATTTGTCGTATGTAATGATTTATATCTTTGAATTCAAATTTAAAACATACATTACCATGACTTATTCAATTACGAGATATACTAGACACCTATGTACTGTATATCAGAACGGTTATCTACTTTTCACCTTTTTAATTATGATAGTGTGTATTACCTATACTCTTATGAATAAAATTATGATAGTATTACAGTTTAACTACTAATCTGGTAAAGCATATAATACCCTCTATATTTTTACAATTACTAAGTTGGTAAATTAAAATTTTTAGTTATTTATTTTTAATGTACCTACTGTACATATTGCATAAAATTGATAGCGAGCACAAACAATTTATAATAATTAATGTATTGTTTTTTCTTGTTTTTAATAATGCTGGTGCAGCTTACATTCATTTAGTACTAGTGAAGTTGACATTTCCGGGAGTCCGGAAGCCGTCATAGGTAAGTCAAACGCATATAAATAACACGAACATGTAAAATGTTGTTTGCATGTAATGGGGTAATATTTAAAGGTAAACTTAAGAAAATTTTTATTTTTGCTCGATTTTTTTTAGGTAAGCATATAATGTGGCGGTTGTATTTTTTAAAACCGTGCTTGACACTTTTGGAAAAAAATGAGTGCACCAACACTGTTACAGTGGCGTTATGGTCCACTAGCAACAGTATGTCACGCGTGATGACCTTGTTACTTGACCTTGACGGCCTATGAATAAACGTTCGCGCGAGATTCATTGTAATATTCATAAAATATAGGTATGTATTATTCCTGCCCATAGTGTTCAGTTTTCCTACTATATTATCATTATTATGTACGTTTCCGATAACGAACGAGTATGTTACTATTATTATTATTAAATAATAATAATAATAATATAAAGTTGTAACATTTAAGTTATTAAACCATGTGGCGTGGAACAACCTAAGGTTGTTGACCCACGATAACTACTCTGAAATAAACAGCGAAAAATAATTAGGTGACTCGGTGCCCGACATACTTACACACAAAAATCCTTCTTAATCTAACTATTGGAAATGAATAATAATAATATTTATAATTTATATGATAATGAATTTGATTAAATAATGCACAACTTATAAACATTATAATAATATTAAGTAACTATTAGAATTTAGCAATATTGATATAATTACATGGTGTTCTACATTGGAACACGTGGAACGTTAACGGGAGAACCTATCATCGTCCGAATGTCAGAAACATTAAAATATTGTAGATATTACCTATTAATTTTATGAAAACCATTTGTTATAATATTATAGTGATTATTTGTAAACAATTTTTCTTCTGTAAATAATATGTTAATGATTAAAGTCAGCTATCTACATTATTTGAGTCATTTATCAACAATAATATTATACAAACACGGCCAAAAGTTTTTTGAGGACGCTAATATTTAGTGAACAAATTATGGAGAACAAAAGTCAATGACTTATCTACCTTTGTATTAGATGAACAAATTACTGTAACACCAGGCACGGATCCAGAGCAAAGATCTAAAGGGAGGGACTTATTTTAACAACAAATACAATCACAATATACAGTTTATTCTTAATTTCTAAAAAAGAAAATTCCCAAATTTCACTCCGTGGAAAATATATTTTGTCATTAACTTAGAAATCTCAGAATTCAAAAAAGAAAACACCAGTCCATTTATGTACAGAAACATTTTTCAAAACACAATACAAAAATACCATAACTACAAACACAGTAGCCAGGATTATGAAATGGGGGGTGTTTTAAGTATAGATTAAAACCAAGTTTTACAGTTTTCGTATATAAATAAATTAAGGGATCAGAACTTGACTTGTTGCACTAAAAATTATCAAAATATGCAGTCAAAATTCTCAAAATATGCTTAAATATATGTACTATGTAGCAACATTTTTATATTATTTTTGAAAAATCATAAAACATATTGTAATTTTGGTAATAAAAAACTAAAAAATAAGTAGGTATTTAAACCTGATAAATAAATAAATAAATAACAACTTAATTTTTAAAAATACTGGCATACAATACTAGGTTAATAAATAAGTAATGACGAATAACGTGATATGCGAACACCGTGATAAACTAACACGTTCTGATGCTCATTCATTCGCACAATCTACAATATAGATATAAATTACAGTTTAAACACAGTTTTGTCACAAAGAGACT
>NC_042493.1:63523114-63548114 GCF_005508785.2 Acyrthosiphon pisum
CCCCACTCTCTGACTACGCCACTGACAAACACATTTATACCGATGCATCCAAAACAGACAATAACGTTGGAATATCCATAGTAACTGAAAACTGCATCACTTCCTACAAACTTCCTACCGAATGTTCTATTTACACAACCGAAGCAATGGCTATATACAAAGCAGTACAAAATAATATTATAAACAAAGAAACGTCGCACAATAAATATTTTATACTAAGCGATTCTCTAAGCAGCTCAACTGGCATAAATAACTTAACAAACCCAACAGATTTATCCAAACTCATCCAAGAAATCATCTACGTAGAAAGTCAAAAAGGAATAGAGATATCTTTGCTATGGATACCTGGGCACTGTGGAATAGAAAGAAATGAACTAGCAGATCAAGAAGCATCCAAAGCACCCTCATCTACTGACACCCAAATTCTAAATCTATTTACTTTCACTGATTTAAAAAATACTCACTCAGAAGGTTCTATATCAAAAATGGCAAAATCACTGGACTAAACAAAACACCAAATTAAATACAATAAAAAACAATATCCAAGTATGGAAGAACCCCGGCTTAAATAGGAAAGATGAAACCATTAGTAACTAACTTATCCTAGCATTATTGTATCTACCGAAAAGATTGAAGGCGTCAAGGGTAGGCAGAAAAATGCATGCACGATTGACGTTTCCAACGCGACAGTATGATAACGCCTATTTCCAATATATAGGCAGTCTAACACACAGCCCAACGATGTGACGTGAGGCAACAATGACGCGACAATGGACACGAAGAAACTGAAACGCACCGACACGTGAGGGATAATAATAATAATACACGTTATACAATGGGAAATAGGATTATGCAGTTTAAGTATATGGTGGGGGTTCTCTCTGTGATCGAATCGGTATGGTGCAATGACCACCGAGTTCACAACAAATTGGATATAATTTTACAACTAACTTATGCTACGGAAGTATGTCCGGTTGCCACGATATTCATTGAGCGACCCAGAATGTTTACGCATCAATGACTGAGGTGGAGTTATATGTGATTGGCCGATCCACAGCTTATTGCACCTGGACGACCTGGGCGGCCACTCACACAACGCACAATGGTTGCTGGCGGACTTACGCTAATGACGAATGATGCCAATAATGATGCAGATGATATTGCAGTTATCACCGTATCAATTCTTATTGACTATAGTCAGTTTGGACTATCTAACAGAGAGGTAGGTATTATAATCGGAACCAAATAAATAAGTATACTCACCGAATTGTGAACGATATATGATTTATTGGTAGTCGTTGTATAAATGATCTGCAGATTCAGTATCCGTGAAACCAGAGAAAATTACAATGATTATTGTGTATTTGTGTCATCTTTCTGATGACGACAATGATATAACATGTATATAAAAATGAATACGAACGAAAAAAGGGAAGCTGCTTTACTAGCGAGCGTCTCCAGTAAACCCACCACAATAGTAATACAGAATTATAATACGAACACTTTTTAGTTATGTTGACACACAACGTAAAAACAAAAAACAAAATAAAATATAAAACTATGGCGGTGTTTACATTGATGTAGCAAAGACATTAGAAATACGTTTGGATAGAATGAATCATGTGTGTAATGCGTAGGAAGGGACGGTGAAGAGCGGGGAGAAAAGAGTTGTCCATTGTGCATGCTGTACATCGTTACCATTACAGACGAAGTGGCGGAAATGCTGACGACAGCAGCATGAACATCAAACAAGTGAAGATTTATCCCCAAATGATATGGTATTTTTTAAATACGCGCCTATTACTTCTGTAGACGTGGAACGGTCATTTTTAAGATATAAAAATTTGTTGACTGACAAACGCCGATCAATGGTTTTTGAAAATATAGCTAAAATGATTGTCATACAATGCAATTCACATTTAGGTAAGTAAATTTATCTTGGGATACATTTTTGATATAAATTAATTTCTATTTTTTTCTTATAGATTAAAACTACCTACAAAAAAAAAGAAAAAATTAAGAAAAGTAGATAAGTATTGATAGTTGGGTTCCATAATTTTTTTAAATAAATATATTGTATTAATTGAATTTTTTTGCCAATTTTTTTATGCATATTTTTTATTTTTCGTGAATATTTTAACATTTGAGTGCATATATTTATTCATATTTAGGAATTTTTTAGCGCATATTTGGTTGGTTTTTAATGCATATAAATCCTCGCTCTATTTATTAGTTCTCGATACAATAAACCAATTTAACTATATGATATACTATATTATATAATTTAATTTTATGACTATAAACTTATAGATATAAATGACATTTTTTTCTTCACATAAATTAAATATTTCAAGAAAATAAATTTGATGACATTTTAGAACATTACATCCGACAACAAGCAATGGAAATTACATAGGACCACCTGTAAAGTATTTTAAATAAAATCGGAATAAACTTAAATTAAACTTGAAGCTGTCTATTAAAGCTCTACAAGTATGTTAGCTTCAACTTTTTGACGGCCATCACTTATTATCAATAATTTAAGTAGAGTAGGTAGTCGTCACAGGTCGTTGTTATTGTTTACGTATTTGCAGGCAATTGGACACATTAACTACCTGCAGATGGGAGAGGACGCTAAATTACATTAATCATTAACAGATGGCATAGATATTAGGTGTACCACATATTGACATACATTATACATACATATTTAGGTACCTACCTACATATCATGTAGTCACCTAACTTGCATTTGTAAAATATAAATATAATAATATATATAAGCTAAAATATTTACACTCGTTAATACGTGCGTTTTAAATACAATTAATTTAATCCTCACCAGTGTTTATAGATAATAAAAATAAACCTATTACAAAATAACCGCAGTATAACACTTGAAATAAATATAGGTACATCTTGTCACGCACAGTTTCTACTTAAAGTAAAGGATCTTCATAAAATTTATAATCAGAAGATGTTTGATGTTTTGTTAGTCTATAATCTATATCAGTCCTGAAAATAATCGAGTAGGACATAGGTCATTTTGACCACAATTGGTAAACTCTTGAAGGGTCAACGGGAATATGTGCTGAGGTTGAAGTCCTTTTGATAGACGCCTTGGAGTTTCAAGACAGGTAGGAATGTAACACGTGTTAATTGATGAAATATAACTGGGACCCAACAATGTACCATGACAATGACTTATAGCTATCCGTATCCACATATTGTTAGTGTTTGCCATTTGGGATCGTTTAGTGGTTTATTTTCTTTATGCTTGGCGTTTGTGTGTATTATTATTTCACTACTGTTTATTATTACGCGTGTAATGAATTTATATTATGTACCTATACATTATATTTTTTAATACACTTATGTACCTTTGTTATAATCAGGGATTGAAACTGGTGTCAAAACCAATTTCAGAAACCAGAATAACCCGCTAAAAACCAAAACCGAAAACAAATAAAAACCAAAGCCGAAAAAAATTGGATACCTGTATTATAATCTAAAACCGATACCAAAAATAACTGGAAACCGGTATAAACTTCAAAACTTAAACCGGAAAAAATTGGACACCGGTATTATAATTTAAAACTGAAAATATAATTATATAGTTAATTTAATAATTATTTAATAATTAATATAGTTTGCTTTACACAAAAGACGATTCGAACGCGCGATCCGGTGATTCATTATAAATAAGAAAAAATAAGAAACCGGTATTAAATCCATAACCGAAACCGAAAAAAATTAGAAACCCTTATACTAAATCGAAACCAAAACCGAAATATCATAATATCAGTATTGAAAAATTGAAACCAAAATCGAAAAATTAAAAACTGGTATACAAAACAGAAACCAAAACCAAATTTTTTTCATTCGGTTTCAAGCCCGGGTTTTAATTTCCACTGGTGGGGTATGATGCTCAGTGTCACCACGATATATGAGTAATGGTGGTATTAAAATCGGATACTGGTATTGTGGAATTAGATTCAATATATTATGGTACCTATAATAAATTATACTATAATGTAATATCGGTATATACCGGAAAACCGTAAAGTCGGATTCACAGCTACGTCGTGTTTCATGTCGTGTCGATCAATTCGTATTGTGATTGGGCATTACTTTTTTGGTATCATTCATAACCAAGTTACAATCGAGTAGGTATATCAATAATTTACTACGGCTCAACTAAAAAACCATATTGGTTACCAGCTGTAAAAGTAATGACCAAGCTTTCGCATGAAAAGACACACGACGTAGCTATGAATCCTGCTTAATACTTAAGACCCTTGATAGGGATATTGAAATACAATACTGGTATTTCGGTATTAGAATATATCCGATATGATCCATAATCCCGGTACACAGCGGTAAATCGTGATACTGGTATACTAAGAAAATGTTGATAGGGATGACGGTATTGAAATCGAATTTGAACCGGTACCTATAGAAAAAAAAACTTTCATTGATGTTAACTCATATAGTATCTGTTTATGTATATAAAACAGTAAGCTGACTAACTGATTTATCAACGCACAGCTCAAACCAATGGACGGATCGGGCTGAAACTTGGCATACAGATAGCTATTATGATTTAGGCTTCTGCTAAGAAAATATTTTTGGAAATTTAACACCTAGTAAAAAAAGGTTGTAAGAATGCAACAGTGGCGCCATCTATCAAGCAATATCTAATTTAAACACACAACGTTAGTTTTAAAATACAAAACGTACAAATTTGATATTAGGAATAGTGGTTCCTCTAATGATCTAGATGTGCAATAAGAAAGGTTTTTGTAATATTCATATTTTAAAGAGGTGGTCAAACAGAGATCTTAAGATTCACGTTGGAAATTGAAAGTATTTTTTGGTTTATTAATAGTTACATTTAGTTACATATGAGAATTATTTCACAGAGCTAGGTATAATTACGCCGTTTTGTCAGTAAAGATAAAAGGAAATAAATTAAAATAAAATAGCCTCCAAAATATATTAATATGTAAATATTAAATACTCCAAAAATCCAGGATTATAAACTATGACTTCAATTCTATTTTAGGCGTACATTGTATAAAATATTTTTTCAATTACAAAGATATACTAATATAGTAAGAAAGGTTTTAACTTTTATTTCATCACCCACCTCGCTGTGTCCGCTGTATACCCGATAATATACTGTTCCCATAACCATATGCGAGTCTCACAGGCAACGCCACGCGGGATTGCTAAAATTTAAAATATAATATGATTTTACTTCCATATGCACAGCAAATTATATCCAAAGGGAGTCAATAAATCACAATTTTTTTTCGGGGCAACGCTGGGTTATTCAGGTAGTATGGTATAATTTTTGTATTGAACGGTACATCGGTACCCAAATTATTATTATGGTATTACCGTTCAAGAGCTTTTAGAGCAATAACTGGTGTACCGTAGACCGTGGTTAATCGGCATATGCCCTACGATATACGTGTAACGTATAAAAGTGGGTTTCCACTACATACGTTCACTTGTACATACATTGATTAACCGGGTCCGTTCGCTATGAGCGGTCTCCCAAATGTTTCCCATCGGTTAACATGAGTTAGATTGGTTAAGATTGGTAACATATTACTTAAGTACCTCCAGTGGCGGCTATTAAACAAAATAAAGGTGTATCAAATTTTGAATTTAACTACCCATCCGCCAACTCTGATTCACAATTTAATAACCAATAGTTTATTTTTTTATACTACACTGCACCTACAATTACAGGAAGAAACGTGGGTAAGTGGGTGTCAGTCTGCTGTACAGTAGGCAGTAGTTGTTTACACGTGGGTCACTGTAATAGATGGTGTTAAATTTGAATTAAATGATATAAAATTATTGTATACCTACAAAAAACGATTTTAAGCGAAGATAGTCAGTCAGCCTATGATATATTACTAAGTAGGTATATTTGATGATACCTAATATTATTTTGAATGAAGAAATTTGTTTTACTATTTGGCATTAGTAGGTACAACAGTACCTAGGTTAAATTAATTTTATAACAAAATTGCATTTGAAAATATTATTGTTTGTATAAAATATAATAATATACTCTAAAAGTATCTAGCATCTACCCACGAATAACATTTTTAAATTACAATACAATAACTAAAATCATTATTTTCGGTTTTAAAATGTAATTTCTTCCAAACTTAAAATGTCTGTAAAAAATAACCGAGTTTTTATTTTTATATTTTTTGGTTATAGTATAAACTATTTAATCCTTGGTTTTATATTTTTAATCCTTACAGCTATAAAATTTAAACATTTTATAATTGTTCAACTAGGTAGGTACAATTAATTTAAAAATTTTCAAGATTTTGATAAATGTTATCAAAATTTGAACTATATAAATTATAAATACTTATAAAAAAAACTTGTTTATGGATCTTTAATAATGATCAACTGCTATTTTAACAATTTATAAGGAACCTATTGTGATAAATTTTCACAAAATGAATAAATTTTTATTAAAATTCATATGATAAAACACTAAAAAAATGTAATATTTTAAATGTCATTAAATACCTGAATATGATTCAACATATTTTTAAAACGTTATAATATACCTATATACTCGTAGAAAATTATAAAGTTATGATTTAATGAAAATTTCAAGTACCTACTGGCTTATGGTTTTTAAATAACGACAAAATAAAAAAATTGTATGAGAATTTGTTAAATTAAGGGTGAATATCCAATGTTTAACTTAAAACTCGTAAAAAATTTATTTGTCTTTTCTGTACATTGTCTTTTCGTTAAATATAGGAATACTTAAAGGTAATTTTAGAAGTTTCAAATCTTAAATATACATAGAACAATTTGTATGAATTTCTAATTAGAATTATTTGCCAATTTTCGTGATGAATTTTTTCATAATGTTAACGTCAGAGTTCAGACGTTCATAAAAACTATTGTGGTCTTACATTTTACGCTACACTTTTTTTAATTTCCACCAGGTAACAAAAACACATGATGAGGACCGATGTATTACAGTTTTGAGTTTTTCGATTGAATGAAACATTTTTTTACCGACAACAATAATTTAAAAAAAATTAAAAAACCAAAAAAACTCGAAATTTTCTTATGAATATAATACATAAATAGTTCAAAAACCATCAAAATATTTCGAAAATGTTATAGCGCATAAAAATTGGTAATATAAAACATTCTGTGAAAATTCGATGCTTTTACGGTTATTTTTTTTAAATCGATTTTTTTATAACTGGTATTGTGTAAAAATATTAATTTTCTTTAATTTGTTGTTGGTTTTTTCTAACTATTTCTGATTATTTTTGACCTCCTAAAGTACAGAACTAAATTCACTTTCCAATCAGAAAAGATACTGTAGAAGAAAATTGAAGCATTTTTATTGTGCCTTTAGGCTTTATTATACATTTAAGTGACTATATAGACACGCACAAAAAAAGTAATAAAAAAAGAAAACATTAAGATTTTTTTATTCAATTTGCATGTAAATATAGTCAATTAGACATAAGTTTGTATTTTTAAATTCAAATAGGTATTCGTAGTTCATACTTCGTACTCAATATAATAACTAATAAGTAATAATTAATAACGATTAACGACAAAAAATAAGTATTAACTAATAATATTTTAGTAATTATTTTTTTTTTTTGTCAATATTCAGCTATATTGTACGCCTACCTACTGTATAGCCACAGAATACATGAAACGAATAAAATATAAAAATTATCTTATCTCCACTAGGTAGGTATAAACATTAATTAACGATTACTTATTAATATATAATATTTATAATTCATAATATAATAATATAATATAATGTTTTGAGCTAATTTTATTGTACTGTATATTTGAAACATTGAAAATGCAATTTCTACATCCAATATTCCAATATATTTACTATTTAGTACCTATTTACTATCTATAGTATTTCTATTCGTATTTAACTATATTACACTTATAGCCACTGGTTGGTTTATTAAATATATTGTTTCTATTCATTTAGGGTCATTATAGTCATTACTCACTATACACACCGTGGTCCATGACCACCCATCCAACTATAAGGTGTATCAACGGATACACCTTGAGTATAAGATAGCCGCCACTGAGTACCTCATATATTCTTATTTCTTATGTTATCAATATTCCGCTGTGTACACGAAATTGTTGAATTGTATCTAACACCATGGTATCGTGTTTAATCGTGTGGTAAGAACATATAAACACTTTGGTATACCAACATTTTTGTGCACGAACATGCAAACGTATACAGTGGAAACCCGCCTTAATTCGATTTTTATATAATCCTATATGAGATAGGAGGTTAATTTAATCGTTAATACTGGAACAGTTGCGTATTTACAAGGGAGGGGATTTGGATATCTGTAATATAATTTATAGAAATAATAGGTACATAAAACATTAAAAACCCTACTCTGCTTATAGACTATGCTTGCTGTACTTACGCATAACTCAGAAAATAATATTACTTCGTAATAACCACTAATCAGTATAGTCACTACTGCACAAATATATTGAAGTACCTAGAGCATAACAATGCTATTTAGCTCCCAAGAGATTTTTGGAAATGAAGTGATGAAAACCAAAATGTTTATATATTGTGGTAGGATTGTGAGGGGGTAAATAGTTCAACAACCCTTTTCACAAACATGACCAAATTACACCACTGTACTGGAGAATAAAACTTAATTTAAATTTGATTTTGTCTCGCTTTTCTGTTAAGAATAATATGTTTCGGTTCTTTGCACGACTACGTAACACGTTATCAAACCCGGATTTGGGAGGGGGGAGGGTCCAGAAGGGACAAGATTCCGGGGCCCATTTTATCACCAAAATATTTATTTTTAAACTGTGTATTATAAAATATATATATTTATTTTTATAAATAGGTATTAACTGTTATAAGAAAACATCGCTGTGTTGCCTTTGTCTTGATAACGCATAAAATAGAAAATTTTTGGTTTAGATTTTCAGAATAATCCTGTTTACTCTGTTGTTTTTTAAAATTATAATGAGATAATAAAATAAAAAACTATTCTTATTTAGAATAATATTTCATTATTATATCAAAAATATTCTATGATTGTTTTAATTTTAAGATAAGAATATTATTTAGTGATCCTCGTAAGCCTTTTTTATATTTTATTTTCAACCAATTTTATGAGTATCTATTAAAATTAAAAATTAAAAATTAAAATTTTAAAATGCTCATAAATTATTTTACAATAAAAAAAAAAACGTAGGGACCTAAATAATTATATTCTGTAACCCTCTAAGTTTGATTACGTTGTGTTAAATGACTACGTTTTTAAAACAACAAATTGAAACTTAGTTAGACAAAAACCATACATATGGGTACGAGAGTACGACATCCTTTTAAAGGACGTGATACCCGCATATGTTGTCTCCGTCTTACAAGTGCATAACATAGCAAATTATACTCAAAGCAGAACACGTGTAGCTCCGTTAGCTTAAACATTAGAGTAAATTGACCTCTTATAAAATCTAAAGGTAAGATTATTATCTAGACAACCTCATGAGCTTTTTATTATATTTTAAATTTTAAGCGAGTTATGAGTACTTTAAAATACACAAACAATTTACAATTTTAAAATACTCTGTTTATTCGTCTTTATCATTGATATACAGTTTTATTGATAGGTAGTATTTCATATTAAATTAACCAAAAACAGTTGAGTTATGAAACAATTAAATATATAAAACATTAAAACAACTTTTAAAGAACTACAAAGTAGTTGAGTAGGAGGGGATTACCCGCTTTGCCACTGAGTTCAAATCAACTTATTGTGAATGCAAATTTATAACTGCTTTACTTTTATAATTCCAATCAAACTAGATAGTTACAATCTTAATAATAATGTTTTGAGTTTATCATGAATATTAATTGATAGGTATTAATAATTTAATTAATTCATTTTTTTATCGATTTATTTAGGTAATAATTTGTATTATTTTATGCTAAAGAATACTCAAATTTTAAATCTTAAATGTGTGGTTAGTGAAATATGACAGCAAGTATTTTTTGTGAGTAGTACAAAAATAGTTAAAGGGCTTTGCTACTACCGTCAATTTTAGCTGAAAAGACCTAAAGTCACATAGGTGCAAATTGGGGGGGGGGGAAATAAATATTTTCTATCTTAACTTTAAACTTATCAAGTTTAATTTTTTTTGTTCTCTTTTAACTTTTAACTGATGGCAATTTAATTGAACTAACTTAACTTGCCACAGTTGATTATTTTCATTAGTTTGCTCACCATTGACCTTTGATCAAAAAGTAAATTTCGATGAAACTTTTTTGTTTGAATTATCACCAATACGTCGTTAAATATATTTGGTATATTATTACAAAATAATAAAAACTTGTTAAGGGGCCTCGCTACTGCCGTGAATTTTAGCTGAAATGACTTAAAGTATTGACAAAATTAAAGTTAGTTAACGTTGTCCGATTTTGATTCTGAAAAAAAATTTGAACTTACCAGAGAATTGTCTATAGATCCTACGAAGCACTTTGTAAAAACTGAATTTTATATTATTGTGAACTGTAATTGAAAACTTAAAAATATCAACTTTTTCGAATCATAATTAAAATTAAAAACAGAAAATGTTTTGTACGATCTACAGACATTTTCTGCTTAATTCAAATATTTTTTCAGAATCAAAACCAAACAACATTAACTAACTTTAATTTTGTCAAAACAGATGTATGTTTTTGTAAAATTCGTGTAGTAAAATTGATATGGTTATCGAGTTATTGACATGTGCATGCGGGTACGAGAAATAATAGTCGCATTTAATTTCACTCACACTAATAATTATTTACAACTAACACACATACCGGGTGGCTGTGACAATATTAGAAATTTCCTAAATGTTGCCCCTTAAATAATGACCGTAGCGAGGCCCCTTAATCCTATGAATATAATGAACAAGTATAAGTACAACTATTTACTATACTCCGTTGATCCAAAAAAAAAAACAAACATTTAAGTAATCTCTTTCTTACACCTTTCAAACTTATTGACAAAATTAGAAAAAAATAAATTTAACGCATTATAAATATTAAATAGCTTAAAAAGAGACAACATTTTTTTTTTAAAACTCTAATAATATACATTTTTGGTAAAGATGTAAAATATACTAATATTCCTTTTCGAATAACAACGAAAAAAACAAGCAAATTTTCTGCTCTAAAACATTTAATTACAAACACAACAACAAGTTAATAATCATAATAAAAATCCATATTATTGTAAGACCAATATATTCATTGTCTGTCATATAAAAAAATATTATTATTATGTTTAGTAGGTACCTACGCATAATAAAGGACACCTATTTTAAAACGCCTGAAAATATGGTTAAAAGCAACGCAATGACTTGTTATGGATGTTGTGCATGACGTTATTTTCAAGAATTACTACTTAATCCTGTTTATGCCAATAAAAATGATAAATCTTGCTGAATTTATTGTACCTGGTGTCGTGTTCAGATGAAAAATATAATATTTAACTTGTAGATCACGTGTCATCAACATTTTGTTATATATACGTAGTAAATTATTTGAATATAAATCATACTCAACACAAAACAGTATTTTAACTTAAAAGTGTATTTCCGAAGCAATAAAATAGTAAGATACTATTATGGTGAATGATCAAGTACTTTATTTGCCAATTAGATGAACTAAAAAAATATTACTTACTTTATTTTTTTCGAATTTTTATTCTATTCATAATGTACTAGTCTTTTGTTTTTATATATCTATCAATTATGTACATGTTTTTAGATTCTGAGCAGAGCAATGCATGCATTGATTTTACTATGCATTTTTTTATTCAAAAATATTTTTTATAATTAAAGGAAGAATAACGATTTTTAATTATTTTGTTGTTATTCAAAAATATCATTTGCAAGTACTTGAAACTTGTAAAGTATATCATAATATTTTATACACACAATTTTTATTTTTAAATGCAATTTTATTGGAAAAAATCAATTCAAACCAGGGCCTGCAAACTTTATAATGAGGTTATGATTATAACGTTAGGTATATTTGAGAGAAAACGATTGAAATTTGTAAACGTAATTATAATGGAAAACGATGATCGAAAATAATTAAATACCGCAAATCAAAACATAACTATTAACAAAATACATTATATAACATTAAACAAAACATAACGCAAAACGTAAATTATAGAATATTATCATTAAATGAAAAATAGCGCAAAGCGAAATTATTTAAAAGTTATATTATTGAGTTCGTAGAAAAATTTATTTTATGCATACGGACATTAGAATTGATTATATTATATTCAGTATCCGACCATTACCTGCCCGCATTAGTTATTATTAATACATTTAATAGGTATTAACACTATTCAAATTAACGATAAACGCAAAACTTGTATAACGTTTTAATACTGAATAACGATAAAAGCATAACAGACTTGTATAGTGTTTTAATTGTAAATAACGATAAACTCAAGAATTGTTTAACGTTAACATAAAACGAAAATTTTTTTTCAAATACAAGCCCTGATTCCACCTTTTGTATTACTAAATTAATACTAATATCTAATAGTAAAATAAATTACTTTAATAGTAATAATGTCATAAAAATAAATAATATAATATACTATATTATATAGGCCGATAGTCAATAGCTCTTTTATGCTCAGAATCATTTATCTTATACAATGGTTTTATATAATATAGTTCAAATATAACCCATACATTACAGTGACCTCTCTAGATAACTACTGTACCAAATTGCACATGTTTTTTTCTTTGTTGCTGCGGTTGCCGGGTGGTAATGAGTGGGTTTCGTTCAGCGTTTTTGATTTTTTATTTTCATACTAAATATTAAATATTAAACGAATGCGCACGGTGAAAAGTATATAATTTTGTAAATTTTGTACCTCATAACATGTAGTTCTGATATTATATTGACATTTGTATCATTGTTAGAACTTCTTTTTCTTATCTGAAAATATATCCAAAAACTTTTAACAATAATAATTATATAAAAAAATGCAGTTTAAAAAAAAAAAATCTTTAAATGTTATGCTTTAAGCCCACTGACAAACCCACATTAAGGTGTATGTGTAAATTTTATTAAAAATAATGTATTTCTATAGGTACCCACGCAATGACAGGCAAAAGAAAAAATGACATGCGATGATCAAATTGATGATTTTCAATAAATACCTGTACGATATAGGTACCTAATGAATTTTTTATATTATAGTATGAAGCTTATAATGTCAAGATAAAACCACTAAAAGGCAATGTGAACGAAATACACGAAATACACTAAATACATGAAAGATAATATAAACCGCATCACAGACAATTAAAATCTGGAGATACTTACATTCATGCTGGAATAAAGAAGGTGGGTTACTGTTACATGAATATTAACAAACGGGAAGCGAGGTAACTGTGAACCGTTTAATGGCTATATTTGAAAAAGAAAGAATGAATAGATAGACCACATCAATGGAAGAAATTAATTACATCCACTCTAGTAGGAAAAGTTGGACTCTACTGAAAACTTCTACTGCGCAACTCACATTGCCGATTCTTGCAACTCTCATTATCTCTCCTTGCGCTTATTAATTGAAATAATTGCAAAACAAAGTTTAACGGTGAATTGCACTAGTTTGAATTCAAATGGATATTCATTTATAATCATGGCTTTTCTTGGAATGTATACCTAATTGAACCATTCTCAGTAATATGAATAATTTTGGATTCAATAATATTATTATTAAAATATGAAACTTTCAATCTAGTGTTGCGTACACCCGCTTACAGGAGATGGTGCTAGGAATGGATGATGGTAGTATCAATAATGATCAACAATTTGTAGATATAAGTTGATGTTTTTATAGAAAAATACAAGACAAATTTGAAATTAAACTGTTAGACTATTGGAATTAACGAAAATTGCTGGTATGTTAGAAAATATATTTTTAAAATAATTGTCCTGAAAAACGTCGTCAATGAAAATAATCTAAGTAGAAAAGAATATTGATTTACAAAGGTCTAACGGTACAGGAGTGTGCACGTACGGTGTAAGATCACGTCTGTCTATGGGCCGTTTCGGGATTCCTATATAGTCCTATCCCTTCTCTTTACTTGTCCCTGGTGTCCTGTGCCACTGTTTCCCACGGTCCTTATGGTCGCCTTCCATAATTAGATGATTGACTATCTCATAGTGCAAGTGCTGATCTGTGACTCAGGGTTGCAGATGTGCCTTTGATCAATGCGGGGTATCGTCACTTACGCCGTCTTGTCACAGTGCCAAGACCAAATCCACATAATCTACTAGGCGCCGAGGAGTTCCCACAGTTATCATGCTAGCTCTGATGGCCGCCCGTTTTGTCATCTGGCCGTTGTCAGATGCTGTGGCTATTGCTAACAACTATCGCTCCCCCAGGGTCTCATCGTAACGCTGACATCATCTTGACTATTTATGTGTTAATATAGTACAGTAGATATTGCGTATCATAACTATGTATGGGACGAAATAGAGGGGTCCGTACGTCTAGCACAAGTGTCATTGCATAATTTGGGAGCATTCAAATTTCGCATAAGATTAATAAGGGTACCAATTTTTAAATCAAGTTTACGTGGTAGAAGACCTGATGGATTTTAAAATAATGGAATTCAGTAAGAATATCTACAGCTTGATCTTGTCCAGTAAGTGGATTAATAGAATTATAATATTTGCTATCAGCATTGAACCTAGAAAGAACCTTTTCGTGAATGATGTTGACAGTATTGTTTTTAGGGGCCAGAATCGCACGTTCACGGAGCCATTCATCGAATTTATTATAAATTTGATAAATTTGAAGATATGCCTTTTGATAAAATAATTTTGTTCACGAACTGAAATTGTAAACGACGAATCTATGTGGACCATGCTATCATAGCCATTATTCTGGAAAGTTCCATTTTCAATGTCCAAAAGAATTCCTGCAAACCTAACCGAAAAGGTGCACACGCATGTTGGTTGTTGAAGCAATTTATTGATTTCATCACTTTTAGTGCCCTTTGGCACAATTGATAGTATTTGCCTAAAGTCACCAGCAAAAAGAATAAAAACTCCTCCCATAAGGCGATCATTATCTTTAGTGTCCCTCAGAAGAGTCTCAGATAGTGTGGTTCACCTTTATTTTAAATCGATGATTCATCCCAAACAATAAAACGTGTCTCTTATAACAGTTTTACTAAAGAACTATATAATATTATAAAATATATTTTATTTTGTATTTTTCTCATTTATTGTATTCTTCGTTTACATAAAAAAAAATCAAGACTGTTGGATAAGTTGTTTCAGAGAAAAAGTCTATTTCCCTCAAAACCATAAATAATAATTTATTATAAAAAATTAAAACTATTATACCATTTACGTCACCACTCAACGTCACAGTCAGATAGCAAACGTCTGTGTTTTCTCCCGCACAGTGCCGTGAGGTATTGAAAAATAAACAATCATAAATAAGTAATAAATTACTCAATTATAGTGACCCAAGGTAATACATTATATAGCCGTGTTACCTCACATTCACAGAGACAACATTTAAAAAAATAATTTTCCATTTTTTTATAATTTTACTTTACTGGACAGATGGGGCCCCAGTTTATTCCTATTTTATTTCTCAATATCTTATGGACAGAAGTTGGGTTCAATTAACTAAAATTTAAACCTGCATCTTCGGATAATATTCTGTCATTTAAAAAAACCACATAACTATTGGATGAGTGGTTTCAGAGAATATGCGTGACAAATATTTCCATTTTCACATTTATACATATTATATAAGCTGACCCCACGCACTTCGTTGCTTTAAAAAATTACAACTCTTAAAAAAATTATGATTGTTAAATTTCTTTTGGGTGTAACTCGCTGGAGTAAGTGCAACTCAAATATATCTATATTTCTTCTATATCTATATATATATTAGGTATAATATGTATATATAAAGCGAAATGGAAATCTTTGAGACGGGTTGACTTCGAAACGGCTTGACCGATTTGGCTGTTAATTATTTTTGTTGTGTTCGTAATTGTCAGGACGAAGTTCTTATGAAAGAACATTTTAGGAAATGTGCAGTGGCACAGCTATGTGTTTTAGTACAGAATGTCTCAAGTTAGAACCACTGTATCCGTGGACTAAATTTTTCCATTGTTTTTCCATTGTTTTATTCTTATTTTAATTTTTTATCTATACACACGAATGTTTTATTTTTTTTTATTCATCGGATGTTAGTACGGTTTAACGCTTATGCTAAGTTAGGATTTTGTATTAATTAACCTCCATAGGTTGAATTATGTAAAAACGACAAACGTGGTATAACTTTGATACTTTAGAGTAAAACAATTTAAAAATTATTATAATTATAATTATGATACACTTACGTTCAAAGAGCATGGGGTCTGCGATCTACCACAGGTAGATTACCTACCTGATAATATACTGCTGCGAATCTAACGAACAACGCCCGTTGAGATGGCTATACATTAAAATATAATATCCTTTACACTTAAAAATACATTGCATTCACAGTGTGTTACACCCAAAAGGAGTTGAACAATCAGAATTTTTTTCCGGGCAACGGAAAGGTTAAGTTAAGTTGTAAACACCATACACCGACTATTAAATAACGAATTAAATAAAATTTGAGACGTAGGTATAGAGTTGGTACATTTAACGGGCAACGAAGTGCACAGGATCAGCTGTATAATATAGATGATGGATAAAATAATATTATATACACTTTTATCAATTAAATATTAATAATATAATAAATACAGTACAAAATAAGGAATAAAAATAAAAACCTTATTACTGAATGTGAATTAATAAAATTCCTATAGGTAGCGATATCTAGTAGTGACATATTATTATATATCATAAAATATGCTTAGGTAGTATTTTAGTAATATAGGCAGACATACAGTCTTTGCTGAGAATTGTATGCAATGATTATCATTGAATTCAAATTTAACACACATTAATGTGACTTACTCAATGACGAGGTACATTCGATACTTATGTTACAGCAGAGCGGTCATTTTATACCTATTATACAAATATTAAATACAAATTAATTATGTACAAATTATTACCGTTACACGACTTCGTGGGTTTCAAATTCGTGGATTTGTATTGTGCTTCGATTTTGGCTAGCATATTTGCCCGAACCAGCGTGTAACCATCTCCTTCGTATTTCCGAAAAAATAATATAATATAAACCGTCATAAAACAATTTGCTAAACATCATAACTTATTACCAAGAAACTTACTGAATTGATCGAGAGTTCCCGACAAACCTTTCACTCCTTTTATCGGTTTAATGTAGCTCACTATGATTTGGTCAAAGAAAATACTCTCTTCTTCTCTTTGCGAATCCTGGATAGAAGTCATCGGACACGACTTTTTCCACAAGTTCCCTCTAAAAACCACGTGTATTTAAGTACGTAATAAATCGAATACTTTTATAGAGGGGGCTGTTTACTTAATGCCCTACACAACTGAAAAAATATTTATACACTATTGCACTACTATATTGAATATTAGGCAACAATATAGTTAATATTATCTAAAACGTGAAGTATATAAGTTTATTAAAACCCAAAAATATATTATGAATATTTTTAATTTATTTTTTTCTTAGAAATTACGTTTTGTTATTATTCTTTGTCATACGATTGTCTCGTTAATTTTAATTTGTAAACAATATACCCAATATATATTACTAGCTGTATCGTCCATCTTCGCCGGGAAAAAATGAACACACCTAATATGCGGTGCTATATTTATATAAGATGATGTCATAAATACAATAAATTTAATTAATCGTTAAAATAATATAAAAAAAGTTGAAACTAAATTTTTCGATAACGAAATATTTCTATAATTCAGCTAATCGTATGACTCATGGTATAAAAATAAAGTGACCGGTGTTTTCCATACAATTCTAATATAATATTTAATATTAAAACTATGTACTATGTAACAAAATTTATATTAGGTAATCTGAAGTATTTAATTTCGACCAGTCTTTATATACTACATAGTGCGTAAACGATTATATAATCAGTGCAGGTACATTCCTCGCAAACAACAGACATTTAAGTTATATTTCAAACATAAAAATAGTTTACAGTTCAGTTACTGAAATTACGAATAAAATAGCAGTTTTTTAAACAAAAGGATTTACATTTTTTTAAGTAACAATACAATTTGCAATTATAGATCACTCAAAGGAGTAATTGGAACAACATTGTGAAAGAAAATCGTTAAATTATTTAACCGTAATTTTTAAATACAATACAGCCCCTATCTTCCTCCAACAGACAAACAAATGAAAATTGGAAGACGTGGTGCCACTCAGGGAAGTATTTGGAACAACTCTTTCAAAAAAATTGGAAAAAAGTTCAATATTGTAGTCAGAAAATTGCTACATAAAACATGCCTGTTCTTTTATATATATAAGGACGAAAATTATAATTAACATTAGATACATAATATTTAACCATGATCAACATCAGCAGATTGTCCATAAATACAAAAAAAAAAAAAATTAAAATATACAATAATCTATTATAAACTTAATGAAAGAAAGAGGCCCCTCCCAGGCATGGCAAACGTGTGCCCACTAGAAAATTCTGGCAAACACAAAAACGTGTTCCTCCAACCATCCCCCACCATACCAAAAAACCCTACAGTACCATCATACAGCTAATGGCCTCAGTTGCCGGGCTAAAGAACAATGAAAATAATAAAAAATAAAAACTTAATGAAAAACAAATTTCCAAAAACATTAAATTAAAATAAATAAACTTCATAATTAGTTTATTAATAATAAAAATAATTATTATTAATTTTTAGGTTCTAATAATAAGCTTGTACCATCTCTGACGTATGAAGATTTGTTTATTTTCGTTTGTAATTTTTTAACTCAACTGTTTTTACGTAAAATAAATCTAAATATTACACACAGATAACTTGACAATTATCACTAACCTTTCATGATAAAAATCGTTTATAAATAATATAATTATTATTAAGCGTGATATATATAAATAACTAACAAGAGTGTGTTCCCGGGCTTCACTTGTTATAAAGTTATGATTTTGGAAATGTAGCTTGCATTTCTATCGTCTCATTCGATACAGCCGGTAGAAAAAGCACTTTGTCTACTTAAGTTAAAGATAAACAATTAACATCATTTGATAGACATGTGGACAATCCAGCACAGTCACAATAAATCAATTTTTAGTTTTATTATTGAAAACGAATATTCTTGAAATATTATTTTCTGTACAATGAACGATCTATTGAACGAACTATTGTTAGTTGTTATGCCTAAAATAGATTGCTTTAAAGTTCTGCATATTTTATTTTATTAATTCAAATTTCCTTGTCGTTTCAAAAAAATTTACTCTTATGTGTAACTATTCAAAACAACTTTTTAATGAGGTTTAAATATCGTTTGTGAATTTTAGTCATACATAATACTATATTATAGTATGAAATAATGCAATTTACAGTATTTAAACGATGTTTTTACTATTACTAAATTGTCATACTAAGTAATAATATTGTAAAATGTGAGTAGGTACTGGTTTATTAAATTCTTGGTGTCCACTAATTTTTCATTTGATATTGGAGAATTGACGTCCGCATTTTCTTTGACATTAATTGAACTCTTAGATGGATGTACGATCGGTTCCTTATTGTTGATGTTCACCCACTTCTTTAGTTGAATACGATTTTTTTCCCTCCCTATATAAATGCAGAATTTCAAAAAAAAAACACTATGGTACATTATAAAAACGTACAGTTAGCACGTTTTAAATAGGTATAATGTAATATGCATTTAATCTGCTAACTTTTATTTAAATCCTTCCATTTTTTCAGTTTTTTCTGACCGGTTGAAAAGTTACAACCCGATGAAATTATTGGTTGGTGAGTGTAACCATTGGCCTCCAATGTCAATTTTACCCACCAATGTTGATAATTTGGTCTTTTTATTCCTGTAAAATAAAATAAAATGTCAAGGGTCTTAAATTAAAATCATTAAAACGTTAGTATATACCAATTATATTAATATATTATAATTATGCATTTTTAAATTGTTATTGTGAAAATGATGGTCTGAAAAATTGAAAGTCCAAACCAATATGTTCATTGTTTTGTATCTAGACATTGATTGTGTTGTTAATTAGCACTGTTGCTTTATTACCATCGTCTCTAAAGCTATCATTATTATGAATTCTATAGTTGTATTCTTGTATACTTGTAAGATGACGGAAAAACGCATGGTGATGTTAAATTGCCTATCCAAAACGCCGTGTCTCATCGTAATAATTATCATTTAAATCCATAATTTTTTATTTTTATAATATAATATATTATATTATTGTTTGAGATACCGAAAAAATCAACAAACCTAACGGACGAAAAAATCAACAACAAATCGCGTCGAGAGTGTATATTAATTTTACATGAATTTCGATGGAATCTCAAAAATAGTTACCATTATGTATTATTAAGTATAATATTTACATTGAACGTTTTTTGTACTATTACATTTATTTTAGTTTTAAGTACAAAAACCTCGAACATTGAATTAAAATTTAAGTTTAATGACTTTTATCATTTCAATAACTGTAATCAAAGGAAATAGTTAAGATACGTAGGTATTTTAATCTAGGCTTATAAATGAAATTTGTAGACTTACATTTAAAAACTTTATGCCAACTTTAGACAATCAATATCAATATATTATTGGTGTTAGCAGCATAAAAAAAAGTATGGCATTTGAGGAACTTTAAACAAGTATGTAAATTAAGTGCAAGTATGATGTATGAATATCTTAACCATAATATTATATGTGTTTGTCTAATATATCTAGAAACATAGATAGAAATGCGCATGCATGCTTTCTATCCATCTGGACCTCAGAGTTCAGTTGTAATGTTTTACCCTTAATAAGTTTAACATCTTAACACCTTCTAAAATATTTACCAGGGTCCAAATTGACGAATTTCATGATTTTGCTTTCACGATTCAATGCAGGAGGGTGTGCAACAGTCAAATCCCGATTATTACACATCAATTTCACGATACGTCTAGAATATAGGTTATCCTTATTCGGAATGTGCTTACGGAATTTACACCCCTAAAATCAAACAAAAAACTATTCTTGCTTAATACAAAACGCTGAAATTAAATCGATCATGTACTAAACAGTTATCTTACGAAAGGATTTTTAACTAGTTCAAATTGGAAAGCTCTTTCGCCACAACATGGATAACGGCCTGTATTCAAATATAACAAAATAATAAAACAATAAATTTATTTTTATTTATCTTAAAATAACCATTATAACTATTTAGACTAAAAATTATTTGAATATGACTTACTACCCCAAGAAAATAGTGTGTGCACTATTGAATCTTAATGTGTTAAAAAAAATGTTGTGGTAATGATAATATATTAATAATAATATTATTTCCAACTAACAACAATATACTGTGGGTGTACAAGATCGAGAAGGAGTTCTAGTTTTCTATGATTTGTGAGTATTACAATAAATTACTAACAAATTGTATATAATGATCAAGCTGGTTATGGCTTCTTTAGTATTCAAGGTACACAATATACATAATATAATATAGTTACACAAAGACAAACATATAAAACTGATCGTCTGTTGATGATATATTATATCACCTCCGTGAGCTTATTATAACGAGAATTCTGTACAATTTGTACGTAAAAGGTACCAAAATAAATTCAGTTAATTGATTTGGTATTATATTTAGATAAAATATAACCAACGCATCGAAATAAACGCTCGTAGTTCTAAATTTTTTAAGCTGTGTTGTAATACACAATAACTTTGATGTTGATTGAATATTAATGAGGTTTGTAAACTGTATAACAACAGGCGGGAATAATATTCCAAGAAATGAGTTTTGGGTTAGGTATTTGATAGTAATATTAAGTATATCGAGTTTGTGTAGCTTTTCCACAGTTACATCAATTATTTAAATTATTCCCAAATAGTGAAAATCAATTATTTTCTACGACATACAACATATCGAAACGTAAACAAAAATTAGAAGAGGTTTTTAAGTTGAAATCTGTTGGAAGGATCCTCGAGTTCTATAATACGAATACGGTTATTTCAATATGAACACGATGATAAATTATAGTCGATAAACGATTCATATCGAAGAATATCCTTAAATGTATGTGAGTACCTTATAGTTTTCTTTTCTCTACCTATTACTAAATAAAACAAAAACTCTAATTTTACTTATGCCTGAAGGATTAAATTTAATATTAAATTAATTTTAAAAGTTAATTTAGTCCCAGAGTACCTTAGACGGTTGAAATTTAGCTTCCATTTACCGAGTAAGTTGGTAGTAACACAAATTTAAAAAGTAAAAAAAGTAATAGTTTTCACCAAGATAATATTTAATTAAAACGTTTCAAATTATGTACCAATTTAACGTTTAATTTTAACCAAGGGCGATTTTGGGACTTGATAGAGGTGAGGGGACGTGGAGTTTTACATTTTTTAAATATATGTACATATTATATAATATATTATATTAAACAAATTACCTAATATAATATATATTCACACGCTCATATATACCTACTTAAATTTTGAAAAATACACAAAATAATGGTTTGTAACATTGTGTATATTATATATTATAATAAAAAATACGTTTTTCGCTTTACCTATTGGTTGCTCCAAGCCCAAGTTTCCGATCGGAAAGTATTCGGGGAACTCCGGATGGTACTGACACATAGCTGAGTTCCTCACCGGATATTGTAATTTACATGTCCTACAAGTTAAAAAATGACATTCCGACCATATATGCCAGTACGTTTTTTCCCAGCTTCCTGTCTGGGTGGCTATGGATTGGATGTATTTCGTCAAGTCCAGTTTTTCACATCTAATCAAATTGTGAACACAACTTTTCATTCAGTGATTATAACCGTAGATTGTACAGGGCCAGATTCGACTGATAGTTTCACGGTGGCACTTTCCCCAGACCAAAATAAAATATGTAACTTAATATTGTTTAGCTCAAACAAAAAAATTGTCAGTTACGATTTGTTTTTAAAATCTATGGTATCTCGATACTGGATCGACGTTTTCAGCGAAAGTATATGAAGTGAGATGGCGGGAAATGAAGATATAGGGCAACGATATTATTCCACTTGAATAGTTTTCAAAATATTTGTTCGTATTTTTAAGATGGATGAAAATAAAGTTGATATAGGTAACTAATATAGCACATAATAAAGTCGTATTGAATTTTAGTAATATTTTCGATGGAAACTGTGCGTCGAATAGTATAGGTAAATGGGGACATGGGGTGACTACAATAAAATTATTTTTAAAACAAAAGTATGATATTTAATTTTTAAAAACGGACTTTTCCTCAAACCCTTTCTCTCAAACATCGTCCAAGTATATCGGCGATAAATCAGCTCTCAGGCGCTATGAGTCTCGTAACTTAGGACATAGATACATACGACCGATATGCGTATATCATACAGACTTTAATGTAGAAGTTAAGTCAGTCGAGGCTTCTAATTTCCAATTTATGATTTTGTATGGAGATATTTTTTCGCGCAGGACGAAAAGGATATTATTCATAAAACATATTATAATTTATAATATGGGCAAGTTTTAAATTATTATTTATTTATTTACTTAATAAATCCATTTACAATATTAATATATTAACATATTTAATATGGTCTTATATTCACTAGCATTCGGATTTCCAATGGCTTGTTCTTTGCAATTAATGCGATGGTATTATTGTGTTTCAATAAAACGTATTTTCACGTCCACGATAAATAATTATATATTATCCTATTTATTTATTATTTATGATATTATAATATATACCATATATTATTATTATATCATAAATTGTATTTGTCTTTTACTTTAGCTATAATATTATAATGATTTTTTTATTATAATAATATGTAGGTATATATTATATTTTATTAAACAATTAAATATAAATTTGAGCGCATTGTTGTGCACCTGTTAGTCGAAATCCGGCCCCGCTCGAACCCGCACAGACCGAGGCGACTTCGTTTTATGGCACTGGAAACACCCACACCCACACAAACCCACACACACGCACACGGAGACCCTCTTCCCGCCTCCTCCCGCCGTAGGATTACTTAGAGTGTACGTAGATCACGGTACCGTCTTGCTGCACGACAAACTCTGGCACCTTACACGGGATTCGGGAAATGTACTTTGGCTGCAGCATCATCTGGCAGTCGTGGCAACTGCATGGGCACGAAGGCGGCGATTGTTTTGAAACAGAAACAAAAAACAAACAGTGATAAAAAAATATAATATTATTAAAGGTATATAGATTATAATATTATTTTCGCGTCAGATCGACTGCACAAGGCGCATTATGTAAACCTCGTCGTGCGCAATGGTGGCGTGAATTTTTTTCTACTACAAAGCTACTTTATTTAAAATAAGTAGGTACCATGATTAAAATATATAATACATTGTTTATACAGCTCATATTATGTAAAACAATACGAATTTGTGGCCCCTTCCGTTGGGCTTCCAAATACATGTAGAGCTCTGAACTAATAACTGTTATGAACAACTATCTGTTGTTGTATACCCATTCAATATTATCACGATTATAGATAAAACTTTGATATTATATTAGGGATCAAAATGCCGGAAAATATCCAGAAATATTCAGGAAAATTTCGGAAAAACGGTTTTTTTTCATAGAGTCACGGAAAACGTGGAAAAATTGGAGAATATTAAAATAATACATTTCCGAAAAAACCGAAGTTTAAAGTGGCGTAGTTACGTGGTGGCGGGGTGTA